>NC_074676.1:18702523-18967523 GCF_029448725.1 Salvelinus fontinalis
TTTTGTTTATATCCGTGGTTGTTCGTCTTATCTCGATCGCCCAGTCGAGTTTATAGTTGACCCATTACCCAGATGTTTTTTTTTTACATCACTGATATTAATACATAATCGAAAGTACATTTTTAATAAGTCATGTGAATGCGATAATTCAATCATCTGTGTGCTCCATTGATGTCTGTTTTTGCGGAGCTTGATTAGTAATGCCTAGGTATACAAATGTGAACTCTATGTAATTTGAGAAAATAGTTGAAGAGTCAATGATTTTATGTAATTCATCAATACAACTGACTGAACAGTCGCTAATCATTTCTCATATTACAATTGTATAGCTAATAGGCTATGTGTTTGTAGATCGACTGAGGTGAATGAACCAGCAGCCAAGGTGATATTGGCTGGGGTCATTTTTCCTTGTTTTAGCTGTTCTCCAAATAACATTTTAAACTATTTTAATTGTATCGAAATGCAGTAAATAGGCTTCAACTTTCAAATGAATTCCTGGGGGGAATTTCGCATCTTGCTCAATTCAAAGCAAGCTGAGAAATCATGGAATTATCTATGTCAAGGTGAAACTCAGTCTATTGTCTCTAGCCAATAGCAAGCATTCCGATCCATTTAGAACATAATGAATGAATGTTCATCATATTTAGAAGAATTAATTGATTAACCTTTATGAAACAAAGATACTGGTATGTGTGTGCTTCCCTGTGTGCATGTGTGTGAGAGATATTCAGAGAGACAGGGAACTCAAAGAGAAAGAAAGAGAGAGAGCGGTAGGGGGGGGGGGGGGTTCTCTCCATATACAGTCTATATTTGTGTGGCATATGGGTGCTGTGTGTTCACCAAAAAGTCCACCTTAGTCACTGATAGAAATACATTGCAATTCCCTAGAGTCGGGGGGAATGTAGTGTTAGGGCATACAACACACCAACTTAACGGTGACAAGTCAACTTAGCCAGCAGCCAAGTGAGATCAATCAACACAAAGAAAATGAATTTCAATCTTTTTCTCCCTGCTTCCCTTGGTGTAACAACCATTGTCAGCTGGGAGGATGGTTCTCTAAAGGAGAAGGTACAATGAGGCTTCGAAGGCTTGCTGTGAAACTCCTGGGAGCCTGCTGGGCTTAATTGATAAGTTGATAGAGACAGAAAGAGTGAAAGGATGGAACTTCCCGCTGGGTCTATTGGTGTAACAGTCACTCTCTATCCCTCTTCTCCCTGGTCTGCAAATACACCTCAGCCAGTAGTGAAGGGAGGATTGTAGTCTTTCAATTTAGGCAGTATTTTATGTTGGTTTGACATGTGTGCCATATTGTGTAGTGGGCTGTTTCTTCAATGCTTGTTATTGAGCGGGAAGACAAGCAGGAGTGCGCTTAAAATATTCCCTTGAAGGAAGTGTTTATGTGTGAACCTCTCCTTTTTTCCATTTCTAACAGCCTCTCAGAGCACCTTCACACACTCCACACACTCACCCACCCCCTTCCTCTCATAAGCCCCTACGCTGTGTTGGTGAGAGGGCTGCTAATGCCTAGCGATCTACAGCAGGGTCCACACGCTCCAGAGACCCACAAGCCCTATCAACACGGAGCATAAAGAGCATAGCGCTCTGTCCATGCAATCCATCAACCTGGCTAATGAGAACCCAGCCTATTCCCTGAGTGGGGTATTAATTCTGGGAGTTAGCTGGCCTGGCATTGCCCGTTCTTCCTCCCAACTCCAACAATAACCCTTACCGTAGATACAGAGGGTCCTCAAAGGCTGCATCACACACTAATAAACAGTGGGTGTGTGAAGATGCAGTTTGCATAACAGATACTAATAAACCACATGGTAATTTCCCACAATTATCTCATGGTGTGCTTTCAATGCCTAAACCTCAAATGTTTGACGACTACATCAACTTTTATGTCAACCATTACACCAGTGCCAATCAAGTTACACCGTCCCCTTCATCAGCTGTCAATATCATGACAATGTATTATATTTGCTGTTGAGGGCATCACCCTGCACCACTTTGAAGTAACTACCACATTACAGGGGAAAAGACACGGTCGTCATCAGCAGACAGAGTGAATGAAGTTAAGGTAAGTGTGATATTTCAAGCACTGCTTCATCATATGTCTCTCATTCTGTTCCCTTTTCAGATCCCTCAGATCAGCAGTTTGTGCTCCAAGTAAGAGCAGGTTTTCAGGAGAACAGTTCGTCAGCCCAGGAAATGGTTCAGATTAAAGGGAGGGAATGACACATTTCCTAGGCCTGTTTGTGTGAGCGGCGCATGCAATTTAAGGGGCTGCCATACAAGGTCAGTTAATATTTCATTGCGCGGCACTCAGGAAATGGGGAAAAGAGAGACAAAATGCATATGTCTCATTTCGCAATCTGATTCGTCTCTGCAATCAGCCCGAGTCAATGTCATTCCATTATGAATTCTGCTGCAGAATTCTGCTGCTGCGACACTGCCTGCCTGGATGTGGCTGCTTTCGCTGGAGCTGAATGTGGAATCTCTCGATCTCCCACTCTTTCTGTCAGGTAATAGCCAGTTGCCGCATCCTCCTCCTCCATCTCCTTCTCCACTTTTACCACCTCCACACCTGTTTCTTCTCCCCCTGTTACACCCCCCCCCCCCCCCCCCCTTTTCCCTGATAGACTAGACAGGGAGAGGAGGGAACGAATCAGTCACTGTTGGGTTCACTGTTGGTGCGTGTGTGTGTGGGTGATGGTGTATGTGTGTGCGTGTGTGTGTGTGTGGGTGAGGTGTGTGTGTGTTTGGGGGTGAGGTGTGTGTGGAGGGGGGTTATACTTTACTGCATCAAGCTCAAGCTCATTTGCTTTTATTTTACACCTCATTTGGGTCCAGGTGCTCAGCAGTGAGCCAGCTCCACATTAGCTCTGCCTCTGACCCACTTTCAATAGTACACCTCTAAGAGCAAACCAGGAAAAAACACTCAAACACATTCCAAAGTGTATCTGTGTTATCTTAACATGGTATCCCCGTTTTATCTATTTATGTAAGGTGACCTTGAGTGTTTTTAAAGATGATCAAATAAAACATTTTGCTCAGCTCACACTGTTCAGTTGCTTACAATAATGTGTTCAAACTCTGTTCAATCTGTCATCTCTTTTTGATCTCCCATTCTGCCCCCTGCTACAGTGTGTGTCCCTCTGACCACAGTCCATGCCATGCAATCTTCTGAAACTGTCATAGTGAAGTGTTTTGTCTCAGCGCTGCTATAATATCAATTTTGGACCTGAACTGAGTTGTCTTACCCAAGTTAGATTGTGATAGCCTTCTCACTTAAGCCAGTGATTCCAACCACGACTGAAATTATATCTTTCTTTCTTTCTATTCCTCCTTTCCTCTTTTCCACCACTTAACCTGACCAGGCCTCTTCTGTAAAGAAAGAGTCAGAGAAACATCCTTTGACCTCTCCAGCACGGGAGTCTGAGCTGATGGCTGCTCTTTGAATCCCAATGCTCAGCTCTCTCTACTTCCTCAGTCATTGAGACATATGTGAGCATGATAGTGCAGCGCATGATACCGCTATGGCAATGAAGGAACTCCGCACATCACAGGGGATGAGGATCAACTAACTCCTTAGGAAGATAAACATTTTTTATATGTAACCTTTATTTAACTAGGCAAGTCAATTAAGAACAAGCTTTTATTTACAATGACAACCTACCAGGGAACAGGGGGTTAACTGCCTTGTTCAGGGGAAGAACAACACATTTTAACTTTTCAGCTTGGGGATTTGATCCAGCAACCTCTCGGTTACTGGCCCAATCTAACCACTAGGGTACCTGCCACCCCAAAAACAGGAACATATTGGATGTTAACAGAAACACACTGTACTTTAACATAAATATGTCTGTTTTACGTGTTTAGGGAAGCAGAATAAGAGGGTAGAATGAATGTGTTATTAAAATACTTTTTTCATCCTATGTGTCCCATTTGGGTCATACTGTATAGCCCGAGAAAGCAGATCGGTAGGGAACCATTGACCAATCATACATATGCTTCATGATTATAAGCAGCAACCCTTCTTCTGTATCATTCCCTATGCTGGAGCACCAGGCTTTAGTTCAGTATTATCTGTATTATCTGCTGTGCTTGGAGTGGAAACCCTAGTTTAATTAAGCAATAGGGCCTCAGGGGATGTGGTATATGGCCAGATATACACTAAATATACAAAAGTATGTGGACTCCCCTTCAAATTAGTGGATTTGGCTATTTCCGTCACACCCGTTCCTGACAGGTGTAGAAAATCGAGCACACAGCCATGCAATACACAAACACTGGCAGTAGAATGGCCTTACTGAAGAGCTCAGTGAATTTCAACGTGGCACCGTCATAGGATGCCACCTTTCCAACAAGTCAGTTAATCAAATTTCTGCCCTTCTAGAACTGTCACGATCAACTGTAAGTGCTGTTATTGTGAAGTGGAAACGTCTAGGAGCAACAACTGCTCAGCCGCGAAGTGGTAGGCAACAGAAGCTCACAGAGGTGTAAAGGTCCCAGCCATTGGAGCAGTGGAAACGTGGTCTCTGCAGCGATGAATCACACTTCACCATCTGGCAGTCCGTCAGACAAATCTGGGTCTGGTTGATGCCAGGAGAATGCTTCCTGCCCAAATGCACAGTGCCAACTATAACGTTTGGTGGAGGAGAAATAATGGTCTGGGGCTGTGTTTCTTGGTTCGGGCTAGGTCTCTTAGTTCCAGTGAGGGGAAACCTCAGCATACAATGGCATTATAGATTTGATTTATTCATTTTTATTTCACCTTTATTTAACCAGGTAGGCCAGTTGAGAAAAAGTTCTCATTTACAACTGCGACCTGGCCAAGATAAAGCAAAGCAGTGCGACAAAAACAACACAGAGTTACACAATGGATAAACAAACGTACAGTCAATAACACAACAGAAAAATATATGTACAGTGAGTGAAAATGTAGTAATATTAGGGAGGTAAGGCAATAAATAGGCCATAGAGGTGAAATAATTACAATTTAGCATTAACACTGGAGTGATAGATGTGCAGATGATGATGTGCAAGTAGAGACACTGGGGTGCAAAAGAGCAGAAATAAATACATAACAATGAGGATGCGGTGGTTGAGTGTGCTATTTACAGATGGGTTATGTACAGGTACAGTGATCGGTGAGCTGCTCTGACAGCTGATGCTTAAAGTTAGAGAGGGAGATATAAGTCTCCAGCTTCAGTGATTTTTGCAAAGTTTACATACACTTTGTTTGGGGTTATGTTATTAAAACTCGTTTTTCAACCACTCCACAAATGTCTTGTAAACAAACTATAGTTTTGGCAAGTCGGTTAGGACATCTACTTGTGCATGACATAAGTCATTTTTCCAACAATTGTTTACAAACAGATTATTTCACTTATAATTCACTGTATAACAATTCCAGTGGGTCAGAAGTTTACATACACTTTGATTGTGCCTTTAAACGGCTTGGAAAGTTCCAGAAATGATGTCATGGCTTTAAAAGCTTCTGATAGGCTAATTGTGCAACGATTCTCCTCTTCGTCTGAGGAGAAGTGGGAAAAGTCGGACCAATGTGCAGCGTGGTAAGTGTCCATAATTAGATTTTTAATAAATCAACTGAACACGGAACAAAATAACAAAAACACGAACAAACAACCGAAACAATTTCTGTGTCTGTGTTTCACCATACAGAACTAACTACCCACAACCCATAGTGAGAAAACCGGCTACCTAAGTATGATTCTCAATCAGAGACAACGATCGACAGCTGCCTCTGATTGAGAACCATACCAGGCCACACACAGAAATACAAGCATAGAAAAAAAACATAGAATGCCCACCCCAGCTCACGCCCTGACCAAACACATAGAAATAGACAACCTAGACATAAAACCTAGAAACATACAAAGCAAACTATGGTCAGAACGTGACAAATTGACATAATTTGAGTCAATTGGAGGTGTACCTGTGGATATATTTCAAGGCCTACCTTCAAACTCAGTGCCTCTTTGCTTGACATCAATGGAAAATCAAAATAAATCAGTTAAGAGCTCCGATTTTTTTTTAGATCTCCACAAGTCTGGTTCATCCTTGGGAGCAAGTTCCAAACGCCTGAAGGTACCACGTTCATCCGTACAAACAACAGCACGCAAGTATAAACACCATGGGACCACGCAGCCGTCATACCGCTCAGGAAGGAGATGCATTCTATCTCCTAGAGAGGAACGTACATGGTGCAAAAAGTGCAAATCAATCCCAGAACAAGAGCAAAGGACCTTGTGAAGATGCTGTAGGAAACAGGTACAAAAGTGTCTATATCCACAGTAAAACAAGTCCTATATCGACATAACCTGAAAGGCCGCTCAGCAAGGAAGAAGTCACTGCTCCTAAACAACCATAAAAAAGCCAGACTACGGTTTGCAACTGCACATGGGGACAAAGATCGCACTTTTTGGAGAAATGTCCTCTGGTCTGATGAAACAAAAATAGAACTGTTTGGCCATAATGATCATTGTTATGTTTGGAGGGAAAAGGGGGGGTGGGGGAATGCAAGCCAAAGAACACCATCCCAACCGTGCACTTCACAAATTAGATGGCATCATGAGGACGGAAATTTATGTGGATATATTGAAGCAACATCTCAAGACATCAGTCAGGACGCTAAAGCTTGGTTGCAAATGGGTCTTCCAAATGGACAATGACCCCAAGCATACTTCCAAAGGTGTGGCAAAATGGCTTAAGGACAACAAAGTCAAGGTATTGGAGTGGCCATCACAAAGCCCTGACCTCAATCCTATAGAAAATGTGTGGGCAGAGCTGAAAAAGCGTGTGCAAGCAAGGAGGCCTACAAACCTGACTCAGTTACACTAGCTCTGTCAGGAGGAAGGGGCCAAAATTCATCCGACTTATTGTGGGAAGCTTGTGGAAGGCTACCCAAAACATTTGACCGAATTTTAAACAATTTAAAGGCAATGCTACCAATTACTAATTGAGTGTATATAAACTTCTGACCTACTAGGAATGTGATGAAAGAAATAAAATACTAAATAAAAAAATTTCTCTACTATTATTCTGACATTTCACATTCTTACAATAAAGTGGTGATCCTAACTGACCTAAAACAGGGAGTTTTTATATGTATTAATTTCAGGAATTGTGAAAAACTGAGTTTAAATGTATTTGGCTAGGGTGTATGTAAACTTACGACTTCAACTGTATACAGAGAAAAGAGTCCGCCCGAGAATTGAACCCTGTGGTACCCCCATAGAGACTGCCAGAGGTCCAGACCTCAGGCCCTCCAATTTGACACACTGAACTCTATCTGAGAAGAATTTGGTGAACTAGGTGAGGCCGTCATTTGAGAAACCAAGGTTATTGAATCTGCCGATAAGAATGCGGTGATTGACAGAGTTGAAAGCCTTGGCCAGGTCGATGAGGACGGCTGCACAATACTGTCTTTAATCGATGGTGGTTATGATATCGTTTTGGATCATGAGTGTGGCTGAGGTGCACCCATGACCAGCTCGGAAACCAGATTGCATAGTGGAGAAGGTACAGTGGGAATCGAAATGGTCGGTAATCTGTTTGTTAACTTGGCTTTCAAAGATCTTAGAAAGGCAGGGCAGGATGGATATAGGTCTTTAACAGTTTGGGTCAATAGTGTCTCCCCCTTTGAAGAGGGGAATGACCGCGGCAGCTTTCCAATCTTTGGGGATCTCAGACGATAGGAAAGAGAGGTTGAACAGGCTAGTAATAGGGGTTGCAACAATTTTGGCGGATAATCAGCAATCTGCATTCACAGCTTGAACCACCCAGTTTATAACATGATTTATATCACTGGGGCTTTACCCTCTCTCTGTGTGGATCGCCCCTGGGTTCTCCCTCCTCCAAGGGGGCTGGGGCAGATAGAGAGGGAGGGGTGACTGGTTCTCCAGCCCACGTATGGGGAAAGCAGGTGGAATGGGCGGGACTGCCAGCAGACCCAGGTGGCTGAGGGGGGCACAGAGGCTTAGTAGGGCACAGTGGGAGGGGGAGGGCTGTTCAATCATCTCCCTAGCCCAAGGGCACCTCCAAGCCCTGCAGCCTTGAAATGCTCCTCAGAATCTGTAGACAAAGGCAATCACAATATAATGTATCTTAAGCACACATTTACATATGCATGCATTTACACACACACACCTAATAAAGTCACCCATAGCACGACACATATGGTGAACTTCATATACCCTAACAATCGCACCCCCCATCTGCACTTATCCCCCTGACCACACATACCCTCACATCCATACATCTCCTCCATACTGTCCTCCTCGGCCCCAGCTCGCCCCTCCTGCCCATCTCCCTTTTATCCCAGTCTGGCTGCTTGTGTGGCTTAGAGAGGCCCGTGCCATCCATTATTCCCAGGCAGGAGTGCATTAAACATTGATCTGAGTAGCTCCACCTCAAAAGGAAGACTCTGACCTCTGGAATAGCTGCTGAATTATGGAGACAGCCAATAAAGTTGTTTGCCTTTCATCTGATTCCCATTCTCTTCCCTTCCCAAGTGAATGAGACTTACACACACACAGAAACATGCACAGGCTCACAAGCACACACACACACACACACACACACACACACACACACACACAGACACAGACACACACACAGACACCGTGATGATGGGAACAATAACATGAAAACAGCAGCCTCTCTTCTTCTTGCATTCTAAGTCTCTTCCAGGTTAGCTCTCTACCATAAATCTTTACTTCTCCTCTCCCTCTTCCCCACTGCCCCCCCTCTCCTCTGCCGGCACCCCTCTCCTCCCACCCGCCTCCCTCTCCCATGCTCCTAGTATCACACCAGTGCTGTGACAGTAGTAGAAATGCATTTGCTCACATACACATTGTTTATATTTAATGGATGTCGAGTGGCGGGTCCTGTTCAAAATGGCTGTCATTTGTCAAGTATTAATAATTCACACACACTGTATTAACTGTTACCCTGTGCAGCCTTGCCCCAGGGTGAGCTCTCTTTCTCTACCTCTCTCTCTCTGCCTTTCTTCCTCTGCCTTTTCAATCGTTTTGTGGCATCCATTAGCAGAGAGCTCTGTAATTATGTATTAACTACACTCCTAGAAAAAAAAGGTGCTATCTAGAACCTTAAAGGGATCGTTGGCTGTTCCCATCGGTGAACCCTTTGAAGAACCCTTTTTGGTTGCAGGTAGAACCCTTTTGGATCCAGGTAGAACCCATTTGGATTCCATATAGAACTCTATCTACCTGGAACCCCAAAAAATGATCCTAGGGGGACATCCGAAGAAGAGTCTGACTCTTAACCTGGACCCAATTTTAAAGAAAGTTTGACTTGGACAACAGTGGAGAGGAGAACAACTACATGGGGAGAGAGATTTGCTGGAAGTTATTAAATTCTACCTGCTCCCCGTCCCACATAGCCCCGTATCCTCCTCCCTACATTTACAAACTGCACACGTCTCCATGTCTTCCTCATGTGCTGATGGATTTCTGGTGTTTGTTACCAGGGACACAGGTTACCGGTAGCAGAAAAATCCAAGGATACAGGATTGTTTCCTGATTAATGGGGTGTGACCATGCCTCACTGGGTGTTGTGCTGTGTTATTGTCTACAAACTGCATGCCATATTTTGTGGGTTTTGGTGGTGCTGAAAAGATTACAAGATTACAAAATGCACCAACATAAATATGTCTCCACATAAGCATGCATGCGAAGAAAAACACAAACCCACACACACAAATGCACACGCACACACACACTCCTGGAGTGGAGTAACTAACTCCCTTGTGAAAAATTCTCGTCAACAACCTATTTTTCCTGAATAAAACTCTGACAATACGAGACAAGATGCCCTGGAAAGAAAATGATAACTATGATGAATAAAAATGTGACGAGATGAGAATTCCACATTTAATTTGACATGAAGCTCCTTTTAATCCGTTTTGTCCGGTCCTATGCACTCCGAATATTTCATCCAATCCTCTCATTGACAGAATTTACATCTTTCAGTTACGTGGTCTGATTGAGCTGATCTGCCCGGCTCTCCCACACATTTCCCAGGTGGTCAGTTAAGTCACTCGTCAATCTTTTTAACTGATGCGAAGCCAGGACACTTGACTTGTAACTAACATCAACTAGAAACAATCATGTTTAGTCTCCTAGTACTTTCATGGAGGCTATTTTTGCTTTGATCACATCAGAAGCTCTATTTTCCATTGAGCATTGGTGATCATTCATCTGTGTTGCAGCTCTCACTCAGTGGTCCACAAATGCGAGTTGCGGTAGTTTTTTATGCAACTGGAAAAACTAATGCGAGTTGTTGAATATTAAGAGTACAGTAATACATCTGGCATTTTTAAGGTTGATTAAACACTTTAAAGAATTTGAAGTTAGGATAGCCTGAATATGTGAAAGTTGGTTTGGTAGGTGTAGCTTGAACGGTTCAAGAGTTACTGTTGATGGGTTATGTTATGCTAATTTACACTACCTTTCAAAAGTTTGGGGTCACTTAAAGGTCCTTGTTTTTGAAAGAAAAGCAAATTTTTTGTTCATTAAAATAACATAAAATTGATAAGAAAAACAGGGTAGAAATGTTAATGTTATACATGACTATTGTAGCTGGAAACGGCTGATTTTTAATGGAATATCTAATTAGGCGTGCAGTGGTCCATTATCAGCAACCGTCACTCCTGTGTTCTAATGGCACATTGTGTCAGCTAATCCAAGTTTATCATTTTAAAAGGCTAATTGATCATTAGAAAACCCTTTTGCAATTATGTTAGCACAGCTGAAAACTGTGTCCTGATTAAAGAAGCAATAAAACTGGCCTTCTTTAGAGTAGTTGAGTATCTGGGGCATCAGCATTTGTGGATTTGATTACAGCCTCAAAATGGTGTGGTTCAGTAGTTGTGGGCACTAGTTGTGTGGTTGTGGTCAATAGTTCAGTGTTTGTGGTCAGTAATTCTGGTCTGTAGTGGTCAGTAGTTGTGGTCAGTAGTTTTGTCGTTGTAGTCAATAGGTGTGGTCCTTAGTTGTGTGGATCTGCAGTTGCGTGGTCAGTAGTTGTGGTCAGTAGTTGCATAGTTGTGGTAAGTAATTGTGGTCAGTCGTGTGGTCAGTAGATGTGGTCTAATTATGTGGCTGTGGTCAGTAGTTGTGGTCAGGAGTTGTGGTCAGTAAGTGTGTCGTTCAGTAGTTGTGTGGTCAGTAGCCATGTGGTTGTGGTCAGTAGTTGTAGTATTGTGGTCATTAGTTATGTGGTCAGTAGCCATGTGGTTGTGGTCAGTAGTTGTAGTATTGTGGTCATTAGTTATGTGGTCAGTAGCCATGTGGTTGTGGTCAGTAGTTGTAGTGTTGTGGTCATTAGTTATGTAGTCAGTAGCCATGTGGTTGTGGTCGGTAGTTGTAGTATTGTGGTCATTAGTTATGTGGTCAGTAGCCATGTGGTTGTGGTCAGTAGTTGTAGTATTGTGGTCACTAGTTATGTGGTTCAGTAGTTGTGCGGCCAGTAGTTGTGGTCAGTTGTTATACACAGTAGTGGTTAGTTGTTGTGGTCAATTGTTGTGGTCAGTTGTTATAGACAATAGTGGTTAGTTGTTGTGGTCAGTAGTTAAGTGGTCAGTAATTGTGTGGTTGTTGTCAGTAATTGTGGGGGTGTTGTCAGTAGTGGTGGTCAGTAGTTGTGTGGCTGTGGTCGGCAATTGTGTGGTTCATTAGTTGTGTGGTCAGTAGTTACGTGGTTGTGGACAGTAGTTGTGTAGTTTTGGTCAGTATTTGTGGTCAGTATTTGTGGACAGGAGTTGTGGTCAGGATTTATGATCAGGATTTATGGTCTGTCTTTGTGTTGTGTGGTTGGTAGTTGTGTGGTTGTTTGCAGTAACTATTTTCAGTAGTTGTGTTATTCAGCAGATGTGTGGTCACTAGTTGTGTGATTATGGTCAGTAGTGGTTGTGGTCAGTAGTTTAGTGGTTGTGGTCAGTAGTTTTGGTCAATAGATCTGGTCAATAGTTCTGGTCAATAGTTGTGTTATTGTGGTCATTAGTTGTCATCAGGAGTTGTATGCAGTAGTTGTGGTCAGTAGCTGTGTGGTCAGATGTGATTGTGTGTGATTGTGTTCAGGAGTTGTGTTCAGTAGTGGTGTTCAGTAGTGGTGTTCAGTAGTTGTGGTCGGTAGTTGGGTGGTCGGTAGTTGTGTGATTGTGGTCAGTAGTTGTGGTCAGGAGTTGTGTTCAGTAGTTGTGTGGTTGTGGACTGTAGTTGTGTCAGTAGTCTTGTGGTTCAGTAGTTCTGAAGTTATGTTCAGTATTTGTGGTCAGTATTTATGGTCAGCAGTTGTGCGATTGAGGTCAGTAGTTGTGGTCAGTATTTGTGGCCAGGAGTTGTGATCAGTAGTTGTGTTCGGTAGATGTGGTCAGTAGTTATGGTCAGTAGTTGTGTGGTCGGTAGTTGTGGTCAGTAGTTGTGTGGTTCGGTAGTTGTGTGGTCAGTAGTTGGGTCAGTAGTCTTGTGGTTCAGCAGATGTGGTCAGTAGTTTTGGCCAGTATGTTGTTCAGTAGTTGTGGTCAGTAGCCGTGTGTTTTGGTAGTTGTGTGATTGAAGGCTAGGCTATGTGAACTAAAGGCTATGTGCTCTAAACAAAGTCAACTTCCCACAAACACAGGTGGGAAAAAGGGCAGCCTAAGTATGGTTCTCAATCAGAGATAATGATAGACAGCTGTCCCTGATTGAGAACCCTCCCCGTCCAAAACATAGACCTACAAAACATAGAACACAGAATACCCACCCCAACTCACGCCCTGACCAAACCAAAATAGAGACATAAAAAGGATCTCTAATGTCAGGGCGTGGCAGTACCCCCCCAAAAGGTGCGGACTCAGACCGCAAAACCTAAACCTATAGGGGAGGGTCTGGGTGGGCATATATCCGCGGTGGCGGCTCAGGTGCGGGACACAGACCCCGCTCCACCACTGGCTCATCCCACTTTGATGGCACCTCTGGTGCGGGGACCCTCGTTGCGGGCCCCGGACTGGGCACCCTCGTTGCGGGCCCCGGACTGGGCACCCTCGTTGCGGGCCCCGGACTGGGCATCCTCGTTGCGGGCCCCGGACTGGGCACCCTCGTTGCGGGCCCCGGACTGGGCACCCTCGTTGCGGGCCCCGGACTGGGCACCCTCGCTGGGGGCTCCGGACTGGAGACAGTCGCTGGATGTCTCCGGACTGGAGGCCTTTGTTGGAGGCTTCGTGCCATGACTCCTCACTGGAGTCATGGCACGAAGCCTCACTGGAGGCTTCGTGCCATGGATCATCGCAGGAGGCTTCTTGCCATGGATCATCACAGGAGGCGTCTTGCCATGGATCATCACTGGAGGGAGGAGACATATGGGCAGTCTGGTACGTTGAGCTGCCACAGGGCTCACCAGGCTTGGGAGACATACAGGAGGCCTTGTCCTTCTGGCGACAGGCACAGGATACACTGGGCCGTGGAGGCACACTGGAGGTCTTGAGCGTAGAGCCTGCACAACCCGTCCTGGCTGGATGTTTTTTTTCACCCTGCTGATGCGAGGCGCTGGCACAGGATGCACTGGGCTGTGCAGACGCACCGGAGTCACAGTGCGCTACACCGCATAACACTGTGCCTGACCAGTACGACGCTCGCCACGTTAAGCACGGGGAGTTGGTATGGTCTCCAACCTGACTCAGCCAGCTGTGTGACCCCCCAAAAATATTTGGGGAGCTGCCTCTTGGGCTTCCATGCTAGCCGTGTCCCTTCGTAACGCTGCCGCTCTGCTCTTGCTGCCTCCAGTTCCTCCCGTGGACGGCGATACTCCCCAGCCTGCCTCCAGGGTGCCTTACCGTCCAGGATCTCCTCCACAAATCCATGAATCCTGGACACGCTGCTCCTCCTTACCACGCTGCTTGGTCCGTTGTTCGTGGGAACTTCCCATCCTGGATCCGGGATCATTGTCATCAGAAACGCTGACTAGCATAGCCTAGCCTAGCGCCACAGGGATATAATATAATATAATTTCATGAAATCACAAGTCCAATAAGGCAAATGAAAGATAAACATCTTGTTACCCTCGTTCTGGATGGCCGTACTTCTTCATTACACAAAGGAAAAAACCTCAACCAATTTCTAAAGACTGTTGACATCCAGTGGAAATTCCATCATCAAAACAACAATCGGTGAGCCGAAGGCCGGACAAGTGGTGGGTCAGGTACAGAGGTTGGCAGCAACTCTGGGCACGTACCGAGCCCTTCTCGTTTATCTCCCCAGCTACGGTGCTAGCTGGGTCCGTTCACACGGTGTCTCTGGCAAGTCGCTTTGGCCGGCACCTAGCAGTTGACTTACAACTGGTGCGGACCATGGGATGTGATTTCTGCACAGTGCTCTGAATGTCAAAGTGAAGAAATTCAATGAAGCACAGGTAAATGGCAGGTATAAGCCTAAATAGTCTGGTACCGTTAGGGATGTGTTGAATGTCATGATATTTATGATATTTAAAGCAGCAAACCGAAGGGCGACTGCACTCAAACCACCTTTGGGGGTGGCTGTGGCTCTTCATTTCTCAGTGAAGAAATTAAATGAAACGTGGGTAAACTGCAGGAGTAACTATGACTCTATTGGTAGACAAATGCCTAGTCAACTAATTAGTGACTAGGCCTACCTAAATCTAGCAAAACCACAGGCAAGCGTTCATAGCAATGTCACTTTTTGATCCTTCGATGTCGGCACTTCCTAGCATTGTGAAGCAGAATTCACCAAGCATTGAATTGTCCACTAATAGGGAACGTGAGCTTGGTTTAAACCATCGTTACCCATCACCGCATCCCGGTCGGGGCTCATCCCATCCACAACCTCGCCCACCAACTGAACCGGGGCACCTACACTTAAGCACCCCTCTCCTGGCAACTAAGACTTATAAAGCCCTGCTGACAGGAACCATGTGCACCTGGTGACCCAAATATACTCAGTGTACAGTACCTGGTAACCTATAACAGGCTCTGTGCACCCGGTAACCCGCTCGCTTTTCGGCTCAGAGACTAAGTCCCCACTCCACAGCCTGAGTACAGTCCTGCCCCCTGCCCCAGTCCGGACATAGATGAATTTTTTCCTCCGTTTACATTCCAGGTCACAATATGTGACAAATTACGTTAAAACAATGTTGACTCAAACAGTTTGTGCCCAGTGGGAGGCTATTCCTACATACATTTTAATAATATGCGGTGCGCCAGGCTTAGGGAGAAGCTGCTCTATCAGCCACTTTCATCAGCATCCTGCGTTCTTTCCTTGGCACTTGTGACAAAGCCAGAGATGATTTAGGTGATGTTTTCACTGCAGTGACTCACTTCTGTTAATTCACTTGATCCCTGGGCTTCAAAGGTTTGAAAACAAGATCCTCATTGAAAATGGAAGCTCCTGATCACTAAGGCAAGCATCCTAACCAGGGATTTCATGTGTGATATCACAATACCAGGGTAAGGAAGGCCCATAAAATCGTTAAAGACTCCAGCCACCCAAGCCATAGACTGTTGTTCTCTCTGCTTCCACACGGCAACCTTTAACGGTGCATGAAGTCTGACACCAACAGGCTCCTGAACAACTTCTTTCCCCAAGACGTAAGACTGCTAAACAGCTAACAAAATGGCTACATGGACTATCTGAGTTGACCCTTGTATTTATTTTCATTTTGCACTGTCTCTATGCAAATGCAAAGGACAGGACTCTACACACTCACGCTCACTGACATTCCAACACATACATACCATGCACACACATTTACAGTATACTGACTCTACACCCACGCACACACACTCAATACAATCTTCATGTACGCAGCTGCTACTCTGTTTATCATACATCCTGATGCCTAGTCACCACCCTATACATATCTACCTCTATCACTCCAGTATCCCTGCACATTGTAAATATGGTTTTGGAACTATAGCTTTTTACTTTCTCGTGTTTTTCTTATCGTTTATTCTTGTGTGTTTTTGTTAATACTACATTGATATTGATTACTGCATTGTTGGATTTAGAGCTTGCAAGTAAAGCATTTCACTGTACTTGTGCACGTGACATTACAACTTGAAACTGAGTACTGCATATCATTCAGAAAGCAGAACGAGGTACAGCCATACTATACGTATGGTGTGGCTGGAGGGCTTGGAAATGGTATAAACCATTTTCTCTATTTCTCTCTCTAACTCTCTCGCTCTGTCCCTCTCTATATCTTGCTGTCTTCATTTGTCTCACTCCATTTTACCCTCTTTGTCTTCATTTTCCCAGTAGAGCCAGGCAATTGCTCTGAGATCCTTATCACATTGATCTGAGTGGTGTGCGCGTGTGCCTATCTCTGTGTGTGTGTGTGTGTGTGTGTGTGTGTGTGTGTGTGTGTGTGTGTGTGTGTGTGTGTGTGTGTGTGTGTGTGTGTGTGTGTGTGTGTGATTTTATTTCTATGTGCTGGGCGCCTGCTCTGATATTAACTCATATTAAAGAGTCCCTGAGCTCAGGCTGGTAAGCAGCGGTTGGGTCTTGCAGCCCGCTCACTGCACCCCACGGGGGAAAGGTAATATTATTAGTGGATATCTCGAAAGGTTACCTCGTTAGGGAGATGGATAAAAATATATTTCAGGAAAGCTCTGTTATTAGTGTAAAAGTCATCGACAAAAGGGCAATCCTGCCTGTACCCCCAGGCCGGGTGAATGCTGTCTCAAAATCTCCCAGTTAGGAGGACAGGAATTACAGGACATTATTTAGAGCCCTCAAATTCAAATCTGGACCTCGAAGCCAGTTTTACTGTGTTTAAAAAATCATCCCTTCTAATCAGGGACTGATTTAAACCTGAGATACCATGTGAGTGCAATTAATTATCAGGTAGGACAGAAAACCAGCAGTAGTGCTGACCTTGTAGGCTAAGATTTGAATACCCCTGATTTAGAGGTTGACCAGGAACTATTGACAGACTGAGCTGGAGATGGAAGGTTTGGTTTATTGTAGGATGCTGCATTCTTTGTATAAAGGATGTGTGCTGGACACTGGCAGTTGCAATGTCAACTACCTAGCATGAATGTAACCACATGTCACAAGCTATAAGTCGTTATCAATAAAACGTCACAATAAAGTGCAGAGCATTTGATTTGCCTTGCTGGGGGCTCCGCTAAAACCATTGACAACTGCTTGCCGTTTTCAAGGGATTGTTAAATATATTTTTCCTATACTGCACAAAAATTTAAACACAACCCGCAAGAATTTCAATGATTTTACTAAGTTACAGTTCATATTAGGAAATAAGTAAATTAAAATAATTTAATTAGCTTCTAATCAATGGATATCACATGACTGGGCAGGGCGCAGTCATGGGTGGGCCTGTGAGGGCAAAGGCCCAACCAATGAGTTTTTCCCCACACAGGGCTTTATTAAAGACATAAATACTTCTCAGTTTCTTCAGCTGTCCAGGTGTCTGGTCTCAGACAATCCCGCAGATGAAGAAGCCACATGTTGAGGTCCTGGGCTGGCGTGGTTACATGTGGTCTGAGGTTGTGAGGCCCACTGAACGTAATGACAAATTCTCAAAAAACACGTTGGAGGCAGCTTATGGTATATAAATTAACATTAAATTATCTGGTAACAGCTCTGGTGGACATTCCTGCAGTCAGCATGCCAATTGCACGCTGTCCACAAAACGTGAGACATCTGTGGCATTGTGCTGTGTGACAAAACTGCACATTTTAGAGTGGGCTTTTATTGTCCAGAGCACAAAGTACACCTGTGTAATGATCATGCTGTTTAATCTGCTTCTTGATATGCACCACCTGTCAGGTGGATGTATTATCTTGGCATAGGAGAAATGCTCCCTAACAGGGATATAAACAAATTTGTGGCAAAAATTTGAGAAGCTTTTTGTGCATATTGAAGATTTCTGGGATATTTTATTTCATCTCGTGAAACATGGGACCAACACTTTACATGTTGCATTTATATTTTTGTTCAGTATATTTGGTTGTAATATAATTTACTCTTGAAGAACATAGTCAGAACTACGTATTTCAGATTATTCCATGCGAAACAATTGTGCACATGTTTCTCTTTCACCAGAGTTATACAGCAAGTAACTGCATGCTTTTCATGATCAGTAAACATCAATTGATCATGTCATTTCAGATATGTAAGGGTAGCCTCACGATATCTCTCAATATTGGCCATCATTAATTGGATATTTGAGTGATATAAAATAAAAGTTGTTTAGGTTCATTTCCCATTCCTTGTGTGCTCTGCCTGTCAAGTAGCAGCAGGGTGCGCATTTGCCAATGTACTGTTATCTTTATTATGTTTACTTTGCAAGCTACCGGTAGAAACTTATTAACGTTTGGCCAAACATAGTGGTAAGTAAACCTAATGTACTTTTTTCTCCAATCAACTTTGTCCTTCCTTGCAAAGTTAGCCAACATTATTCCCTTTTTAACATTGTTTTAATTAAGTGTGTTTCATCTGATTGCTGATAGGCTACATTAATTGATAGACCACATCAAATTGTCTAGCTAGCTAACAACAGATCACATCCATATAGCAAACAAGCTAACTTTCAGGGAATAAATTACATATTGTTTCTGTACTTTAGGATGCTGATGTTAAGCTCTTTCCAAAAGTCAAATCAAATTTAAGTTGTCTGCGCCGAATACAACAGGTATAGACCTTAACGTGAAATGTTTACAACAATGCAGTTTTAAGAAAAATAAATAAAACAAATATTTACTAAATAAACTCAACTTTAAAAAAGTAACACAATAAAATAACAATAATGCGGTCCATATACAGGGGGTACCGGTACCGAGTCAATGTTAGTCGAGGTAATTGAGGTAATATGTAGTACATGTAGGTAGGGATAAAGTGACTATGCATAGATAATAAACAGCAAGTAGCAGCAGAGTAAAAAAAAGGGGGGGGGTTAATGCAAATTGTCTGGGTAGCCATTTGATTAGCTGTTTAGCATTATTGTGGAATGAGGATAGAAGCTGTTAAGGAGACTTTTGGACCTAGACTTGGCACTTTGGTATGGCTTGCCGTGCAGTATCAGAGAGAACAGTCTATGACTAGGATGGCTGGAGTTTTTGGGGAATTTTTAGGGCCTTTCTCTGACACCGCATGGTATAGAGGTCCTGAATGGCAAGAAGCTTGGCCCCAGTAATGTAATCTCCGATGAAGCAAGCTAAATGACACATGTTGGTTTATTAGCTAGCTAGCTACACGCAAAATGAATAGGCTACCCTCATGTATCTGAACATACATGATCAATTGATGTTTACTGATCATGAAAAGCATGCAGTTACTTGCTGCATAGCTCTGATGATAGGGTGACAGGTAGCCTAGCGGTTAAGGGTGTTGGGCCAATAACCGAAAAATTGCTGGATTGAATCCCCAAGCTGACTAGCTGAAAAATCTGTTGATGTGCCCTTGAGCAAGGCACTTAATGCCTAATTACTCCTGTAAGTCCCTCTGGATAATTGTCTGCTAAAAGACAAAACATTTAATGGACCCAAATGTCAAATAATCAGAAATGTGTATTTCTGACTATGCTCTTCAAGAAGTGATGATATTAAAACCAAATAGTTATACAATTTATTTAACAATCCCTTGAAAACGGCACACAGTTGTGAATGATTTTAGCGGAGCTGAGTGGCTCCTTGCTCCCCAGCAGCCAAATCAAATGCTCTGCACCATATTGTGAAGTTTTATTGATAATGACCTATAGGTCTAACTGTCTCTAACAAGTCAGGTAAGAACTTGACAGACTGAACAGGTATTATTGAAAAATGTATTAAATCAATTGTTCCCACTCCCTTATAAAATGAAATAACCAACATGTTAGATAACTGAACCTAGAACAGACAGCAGAATTTGGTCAGAGAGTCTAAACTCATCTCACTTTGTCCTTTGTCTTTGCTTGTAGGCTACTGTACTATACAGTGCAATGACAGTAGTTATGATTGGGTCTGGTAGGCTTAGATGACCTAAAGCATACTCTCATTCTAAAAGATGGCCATGGAGAAGACACTATCACAGGCGCCAATCAGGTACCATTGCCCCACAGTAATCAAATGAAATACATAAGCTTTGTAACTTTTTTACCGATTAGGGGGATAAATGGAGAGATTTCAGTTGGGGGGTATTATTGAAGGGAGATAACACAAGACCCTTTGGGGTCTCCACGAGGCTGCACACACACACGCGCACACACACACACACACTTATATGCTCTATGTACTGTCTGCTTGAAGTAGGAGCAGGGGTGGGGGTGTTGAGAGGATGCAAACTGCATCAATAAGATGTGCATCTAAATCTGCAACATTGTTTATGACCTTCAGTGTGATATTGCGGCTGCATCTCACTCTATTCCCTTCATGTACTGAGCCATACAGTATTTTTTAAAGCTGGATCCATCAAGCCATATAGGACAGGCTTTGTTATAAACCATGGTACATTTCTTGGAAACAAATAAACACAGCCAGGCTCGTTTTTTCTCTATTTAGCTGCAGTTCTGCAGTCCAATTACATTAGACATGCATACTGCTGTAACGGTCCTGACCTGTTTTATGTTGTTTTTGTATGTGTTTAGGTCAAGGCATGTGTTTTGGGTGGGCAGTCTATGTTATCTGTTTCTATGTTGGTTTTGGTTGCCTGGTATGGCTCTTAATTAGAGGCAGGTGTTTTGCGTTCTCCTCTAATTAAGAGTCATATTTAGGTAGGGTGTTCTCACTGTTTGTTTGTGGGTGATTGTCTCCTGTGTCTGTGTCGATGTTACACCATACGGGAATGTTTCGGTTTGTTCGTGCGTGTATGTAGTCTGTTCCTGTGTCAGCGTGCTTCGTGTACTTGTAAGTTCGTTTGTTCAGGTCTGTCTACATCGTTTTGTTATTTTGTTAGTTATATCAAGTATAGTTCGTTTTCGTCTTTGTCTGTTTTGTTTATTTAATAAATCATCATGTATTCACAACCCGCTGCGCCTTGGCTCGATCACTACTCCACCTCTTCTTATGAAGAGAGAGAGGAACGCCGTAACAGAATCACCCACCATTCCAGAGCCAAGCAGCGGAGTAATTGGAGTAAGGGACAGGAAAAGAAGGAGCAATGGACATGGGACGATATATTGGACGGAAAGGGTTGCTACACATGGGAGGAGATCCTGGCTGGTAGGGATCGCCTCCCATGGGAACAGCTGGAGGCACTGAGGAGAGCAGAGGCTACCGGAGAGAGGAACCGGAGCTATGAGGGAACGTGTCTGGCGCGGAAGCCTAAAAAGCCCGTAAGTAATTCCCAAAAATTTCTTGGGGGGGGCTAAGAGGTAGTGGGCCAAGGGCAGGTAGGAGACCTGCGCCCACTTCCCAGGCTTACCGTGGAGAGCGGGAGTACGGGCAGGCGCCGTGTTACGCAGTAGAGCGCACGGTGTCTCCTGTACGAGTGCATAGCCCAGTGCGGGTTATTCCACCTCCCCGCACTGGTAGGGCTAGATTGGGTATTGAGCCAGGTGTCATGAGGCCGGCTCAACGCGTCTGGTCTCCAGTGCGTCTCCTCGGGCCGGCATACATGGCACCGGCCTTACGCATGGTTTCCCCGGTTCGCCTACATAGGCCGGTGCGGGTTATTCCACCTCCCCGTACTGGTCGGGCGACCGGGGAGCATTCAACCAGGTAAGGTTGGGCAGGCTCAATGCTCAAGAGTGCCAGTACGCCTCCACGGTCCGGTATTTCCGGCGCCACCTCCCCGCCCCAGCCTAGTACCTACAGTGCCTACACTACGCACTAGGCTACCAGTGCGTCTCCTGAGCCCAGTTCCTCCTCCACGCACTCTCTCTGTAGTGCGTGTATCCAGTTTGGTGCCTCCAGTTCCGGCACCACGCACTAAGCCTCCTGTGTGTCTCCAGAGCCCTGAACACACTGTATCTTCTCCCCCTACTAATCCTGATGTGCTTGTCCTCAGCCCGGTGTCACCAGTGCCGGTACCTCGCATCAGGGATAGAGTAGGCTTTGAGAGTACAGTGTGCCCTGTCCCTGCTTCCCGCACTAGTAGGAAGGTGCTTATCCTTAGCACGGTGCCTCCAGTTCCGGCACCACGCACCAGGTCTACAGTGCGCCGTATCCGGCCAGAGCCATCCGTCTCCCCAGCGCCCTCTGAGCCATCCGTCTCCCCAGCGCCATCTGAGCCATCCGTCTCCCCAGCGCCATCTGAGCCATCCGTCTCCCCAGCGCCATCTGAGCCATCCGTCTCCCCAGCGCCGTCTGAGCCATCCGTCTGCCATGAGCCTGCAAAGCCGCCCGTCTGCCATGAGCCTGCAAAGCCGCCCGTCTGCCATGAGCCTACAGAGCCGTCCGCCAGACAGGAGCCGCTAGAGCCGTCCGCCAGACAGGAGCCGTTAGAGCCGTCCGCCAGACAGGATCTGCCAGAGCCGCCAACCAGACAGGATCTGCCAGAGCCGCCAACCAGACAGGATCTGCCAGAGCCGCCAACCAGACAGGATCTGCCAGAGCCGCCAACCAGACAGGATCTGCCAGAGCCGCCAACCAGACAGGATCTGCCAGAGCCGCCAACCAGACAGGATCTGCCAGAGCCGCCAACCAGACAGGATCTGCCAGAGCCGCCAGCGAGCCATGAGCAGCCAGAGCCGTCAGAGAGCCATGAGCGTCGAGAGCCGTCAGCCCGCCATGAGCGTCGAGAGCCGTCAGCCCGCCATGAGCGTCGAGAGCCGTCAGCCCGCCATGAGCGTCGAGAGCCGTCAGCCCGCCATGAGCGTCGAGAGCCGTCAGCCCGCCATGAGCGTCGAGAGCCGTCAGCCCGCCATGAGCGTCGAGAGCCGTCAGCCCGCCATGAGCGTCGAGAGCCGTCAGCCCGCCATGAGCGTCGAGAGCCGTCAGCCTGCCATGAGCGTCGAGAGCAGTCAGCCTGCATAGACCTGCCAGAGTCCCTCAGCCAGGATCTGCCAGAGTATATCAGCCGGGACCTGCCCCTTGTCCCGGTGCTGCCCCTTGTCCCGGTGCTGCCCCTTGTCCCGGTGCTGCCCCTTGTCCCGGTGCTGGTCTTTATCCCGGTGCTGCCCCTTGTCCCGGTGCTGCCCCTTGTCCCGGTGCTGCCCCTTGTCCCGGTGCTGCCCCTTGTCCCGGTGCTGCCCCTTGTCCCGGTGCTGCCCCTTGTCCCGGTGCTGCCCCTTGTCCCGGTGCTGCCCTTTGTCCCGGTGCTGCCCCTTCTCCTGGTGCTGGCCGTTTATTTAGGGGATGTGAGTTTTAGGGTGGTCATTGGGAGGGGAAGACAGAAACGGGGAGTGACTATGGTGGTGTGGGGACAGCGTCCAGAGCCGGAGCCACCACCGTGGTCAACTGCCCACCCGGACCCTCCCCTGGACTTTGTGCTGGTGCGCCCGGCGTTCGCACCTTGAGGGGGGGGTTCTGTAACGGTCCTGACCTGTTTTATGTTGTTTTTGTATGTGTTTAGGTCAGGGCATGTGTTTTGGGTGGGCAGTCTATGTTATCTGTTTCTATGTTGGTTTTGGTTGCCTGGTATGGCTCTTAATTAGAGGCAGGTGTTTTGCGTTCTCCTCTAATTAAGAGTCATATTTAAGTAGGGTGTTATCACTGTTTGTTTGTGGGTGATTGTCTCCTGTGTCTGTGTCGATGTTACACCATACGGGAATGTTTCGGTTTGTTCGTGCGTGTATGTAGTCTGTTCCTGTGTCAGCGTGCTTCGTGTATTTGTAAGTTCGTTTGTTCAGGTCTGTCTACATCGTTTTGTTATTTTGTTAGTTATATCAAGTATAGTTCGTTTTCGTCTTTGTCTGTTTTGTTTATTTAATAAATCATCATGTATTCACAACCCGCTGCGCCTTGGCTCGATCACTACTCCACCTCTTCTTATGAAGAGAGAGAGGAACGCCGTAACAACTGCTGATTCAACCCACACACTTTATTATGCAAGTTAAAGAACTGATGGCTAGTTACGAGCACTGGTGAATTATTCCCTCTCTATACCTTCCCTAATCAACCTAACACAGCTCATACTAAAATAGACAGTTAGTACCACTGAGAGAATGATGATGGATGCACAGTAAAACCTTTAATTGAATATGTGAATATTAAGTGGAATGGGGATGGAATATAACTATCATATCAATGTATTGTCTCACTGATAATATTTTCATATATTACTGGCAATTTGAAGCACAGTGTCACGATCGTCGTAAGAAGCGGACCAAAGCGCAGCGTGGTTTGAATACATTCTTCTATCTTTAATGAAGAACACTTAAACAAACTTACAAAACAAAACAAACTTACAAAACAAAACGAATAAGACAAACGTGACCGCTATATAAACAATGTGCTAACATGCAACATAACATAAACAATAACCCACAACCCACAATACAAAACAGGCTTCCTAAATATGGTTCCCAATCAGAGACAATGCTAAACACCTGTTTCTGATTGAGAACCATATCAGGCCAAACACATAGAAATATACAAACCAGACATACAACATAGAATGCCCACACAGATCACACCCTGACCAACCAAAACGTAAAACATACAAAACAAACTATGGTCAGGGCGTGACACACAGAAGAACTAGCTGTACTTGAATACCTTTGGATCATTTTCCCCATGATTTCCAAATGAGCAAACCAACTGGAAAATGCAAGACAAAACGTTCTGCATTCCAATTAATAGGAACATTTGACTATCATCTCTATCACCTGCCACTGCAAATTTAGACTGTCAAAAAAAGCGTTGCTATCTTTCACCAGAGACAGCTTTAGAAAGTAACGTGTAAACCACATGAATCCCTTCTATTTTGTAGTGATTTATTTGTCTTTTCCTCTCACTCAGGGTTCCCTTGTCTTGAAATGTGTAGTGCTCTACATGGGCCATACATACATAGAGGCTGTCCTTTAGTTAAGTGATAATGCCATCGAAGCCGGTGCTTGTTGGACATATTGGCACGGGTGTTGTTAGGGCCGAGATGAAGTCGAGGGCTGGCAAACCGTGCCAATATGTCCAACAAACACCGGCTTCGAGGGCATTATCACTTTTATACAATGGGCTACCAACATACTCAAATAATGATAGACACATTTTCATTAAAAACTTTATTTTTTATAATTTATTCATACTATTTCATCATTCCACAAGATATAGTCCCAACACAAATCTAGGGTGGCTATACGCGACCCAGTTGTTCGTTCTTTTTGTTCTGTATCTATGGACGCGACAAAGTCATTCGTTCTTCTTGTTCTGTATCTATAGTAGGCTAGACAATAGAACTAGTCAAAATTCACCCAATGCTAAAAAAATTGAAAAAGAACGTTGGCTAAGCTGGAAAACTAGCGCGAGCCCTTCGCAAATTAATGGTATCAAACGTTCACGGAGCCTATTTTGACTGGAGTGATGCTTAGAATTTAATTTAGCCTAAAAGGCACAAAACAAATGTATTCAGTTAATCATGAAACATACACCGCCTTTCTTTTTCCAGTCGAGCTCATTATTCCTGTCTGCGCCATGTACTGAGAACCCAGCTGCCTGTATGGACAGGGAAAGTATATCAGGAGAGAGCCATGAGTCCGTGAAACAGAGTTTGTTACCGTCAGAAGTCCAAAAATGTATGAAGCAACTATAGATTGCCTTTTTAACTCTGAATTGTTGGAAAGGACCTGTAATTATTTCACTGTTAGTCTACAGCTGTTGCTTATGAAGCATGTGACAAAAAAACATTTGATTTGATTTGAACAAGAAGCAACAAAAGAAAAAAAATCATATGAGTTTGTATGAGTCAGGTGTGTGTGGTGCATACACATACTTCTAAATAAAATCCATAATAGTTACTAGTTACCAGTCCAAAACTGTAATCTGTAATGTACTTTTGGCTTACTCAAACTCAGTAACGTAATCAGATTTCTTTCAGTTACTTTTGGATATCTTTCACGTTAAGAGGCTTTCAAAGAAGAGTAAAAGGATTCATCAAAACCATTTGGTGTGTTGTCATAGGGGTGTCTGACTTATGGTCAGACTCGCTCAGGTGGAAAATACTTAAACTTGCACCTTTTTCAATGCTGGATTGAATGTTATTGAGAAAACAGAAAAGTGTCAAAATGTATTTTTTCGCAAAGTCATCTAAGAATTAATCATCTAGTTTTTCAAAAGTATCTGTAATCTGATAACAGTATTTTTGCTGGAAAAGTAACAGATGAGTTACTTTATTTGTAATCAGATTACATGTAACTGATAACATATAATATGTTACTCCCTAACCCTGCAAATTACCAATACAAACTGTTCCATATAATTAAAGCATTTTTATGGCTGGAATGTGTCATTGATATGACATATTGTATCATCATCTAGTTTTTATATTTTAATAAGTAAATCATGTTTCATTTGCAGCCACTTGTGCTTTTATATATGGGAGCCGTATATTACGGTGTAATGGAAAAGTTTGAACAAAGCTTACAGGTAACTTTTGAGATATTTTGTAGTCACATTGTGCAAGTTGGAACCAATGTTTTTCTGGATCAAGCGTGCCAAATAAATGGACATTTTGGATATATATCGACGGAATTAATAGAACAAAAGGACCATTGGTGATGTTTATGGGACATATTGGAGTGCCAACAAAAGAAGCTCGTCAAAGGTAAGGCATGAATTATATTTTTATTTCTGCGTTTTGTGTCGCGCCTGCAGGGTTGAAATATGCTTTTCTCTCTTTGTTTACGGAGGTGCTATCCTCAGATAATAGCATCGTTTGCTTTCACCGAAAATCCTTTTTGAAATATGACATGTTGGCTGGATTCACAACAAGTGTAGCTTTAATTTGGTATCTTGCATGTGTGATTTCATGAAAGTTTGATTTTTATAGTAATTTATTTGAATTTGGCTCTCTGCATTTTCACTGGCTTTTGGCCAGGTGGGACGCTGCCGTCCCACCTATCCCAGAGAGGTTAAACGTGTTAACACTCGCAAGGCTGCCGGCCCAGACGGCATCCCTAGCCGCATCTTCGGAGCAAGCTCAGACCAGCGAGCTGGTGTGTTTACGGACATATTCAATCAATCGCTAACCTAGTCTGCTGTTCCCACATGCTTCAAGAGGGCCACCATTGTTCCTGTTCCCAAGAAAGCTAAGGTAACTGAGCTAAACGATGAAGTGCTTTGAGAGACTAGTCAAGGATCATATCACCTCCACCCTACCTGACACCCTAGACCCACTCCAATTTGCTTTCAGCCCCAATAGGTCCACAGACGATGCAATCGCAAATCACACTGCACACTGCCCTTACCCATCTGGACAAGAGGAATACCTATGTGAGAATGCTGTTCATGGATGTTGGCCAGGTGGGACGCTACCATCCCACATATCCCAGAGAGGTTTTAACATTAGACCAGGAAACGTGAAGTGGAAAGCTGCAAGTTTGGAATGGTTGACGCTTTGTACCTCAACACAAGGTGAAGAAATTAACTCACATTCCTTTTGAACCAGAGAGACAAAGAGCTGCAGCTCATGTCCATCGTGTTCTGAATCCTGAATGCCAACACGAGGAGGAAGAGGCGAGAAGCTCATCTCAGACAATCACTGGTACAACTAAGTAGCTATTCTGAGGAATGAACAACCCATGGAGACTGGACAACTAAGAAGGACATTGTGACAAACCCTTTCCAAGATGGCTTGGTTCTGACAGAGATAAATGAAGGCCTTTCACAGAAATATATTCATGATTTCTTATTCCAAACGGGCGGAGGTTTGTGCGCAAACTATATGATTAACGATACTGTGAGAATAATTCTGAAATGTCTCGATGATTTGTGTCCCTTTTTCTCTCTCTGTATTTCCCGCTCTCCATCTCTGTTTAATAAGCCGTCATATTTTGTCAGTCCACTAGGGACCTTTGTCTCATGTAAAGGATGTATGTTTATTCTGTGTTATTATTTAGTTAGCTATTAAATAAATAATTAAACCAATTTGTGTAGTACTGAATAATGAGCAAGGCTGGGGTATTTGCATATTCAAGAAGTTTAAGACTGGTCTGAAAGAAGATTTGATAAGAGGCAATAATAAGATGACTGTTTATCAATGAAATAGTTAAACAACTTCTTCTGTGGTTCCCCAAATCCTAATGAGTTATTTGATACATTATTAATTTAATTGGGTAACAATTAAACATTGTTAGTGGATTAAATAAATAACAGTCATCAGATTAATGAAAGTAAAGTCACGACAATGTTATTCAATAATTTCATCCACACTGCTCACACAAGTCAGTGGGCATCTGCGTTAAAATAGAACTTGGTTCTATTTGAGATGCTTGACGCACTACAAGTCCGGCCTCTCCCATCTACTCATTGGCTTTCAGGAGCATACAAACCCACGTGGGTATATGAAAGATGAACGAGGAAAGATTAATTATAGCTAACTAACTAAAAACGCACATAAGGTTTCCCCTTTTATCTGTTTATTAACACTAGAAGCGCAGAGAGCATCATTGTCATGCAATCAAGTTATGTCCTCCCCTTCTGTTCTAATGAAATACAGTGAATTATTTGGTATGTTTCCTAAAACCTGCTTTACCGAAATAATAATGCATTTCTTTATAACAATTAAATGATGGTGTTTTGGGGTTTTTCATTTTTTACATATAGCAATGATAAAATAAACCATTGAAAAAGCTTGTTTTATATTTTAATGTTACCTTGGACCTTCATAAACACAACCAAATTGTGATTTTTGCAATAGCATATATGACATGTATTTATTTGACTGTTATAATACACTGGCACAGAAGTGGATTGCTATATGCCCAGTTATTCTAGTGGTAATAGTCTGAGTCTTTATGCCTCTGGGTCAAAATTCTACAAAGATCCATAAAAAAATGACCATATGCATTTCAGGTAAAATCTCCCAGGACAAATTAGCTATAGCAAGCTACCTAAATGTCCATGAATGTTTAACGTGTTTCGACATGCCCCAAATAATATAGTTGGTTCACAGTTGGATTTGAAATTTTACCCTACGTGTCATGATCATGTCTGGTGTGGATGAACAAAATCAACATGTGGACGAAGGCACATGTGGAGGCACGCGCGTGGCCGGTGTAGTCAGAATGTAAGGCGTTTCCATTATGTTGCATCCATATCTGTTGGTGTCTTTCTTGATTTCTACACAGATCTAATATGTTACCACACTGGTCACCTGTGCCATACATCCCATAGTAAAATGTGTATGGATCCAAGGAGAGACTTGCAGACAAGGCACACATGAATGCACACACGCACACATTCTTATCCGACAGAGTTACAACAGAAGCCACAGGCAAGGCCTTGCCACAAACACTTAGTTTTCATTGTCTTTATTTTATTATACACCTTCCCACAGGGCAGCCCTCAGAGACAATGACCCCCCCAAACACCTATTTAAGGAGTTTGCTTTAGCGAGCGGCAGACAGTGAAGGGTTGGGTTCTGACAGGCTGTCATCTGACGGATTTTCCTGTGTTTATGGACCCTATTAACGTTTGGACCTTGGGCCAGGCCCAGCTGTGACAGGTGTATCAACTTCACAGGCTGACTGCAATATGAACAAAAATAAAATCGAATGAACCTTTTATTAAAGCCCTTGACCGCCTGTAGGCCAGAGGGAGCTTGTGTGGGACAGTGATGCTGGGAGACAAGGGGAGAATAGATCTGCTAAGAGGAAAACAAAGAGGGGAGAGCGGCTGTCAATGTCTGGTAAAACACCATGATCAACCTCTGAGGCGACAGATGCTTTAGAAGTGAGAAAATGTGGCTGGAGGGGGTGGATGGGTATTTGGGTGTGTGTGTGTGTGTGTGTGTGTGTGTGTGTGTGTGTGTGTGTGTGTGTGTGTGTGTGTGTGTGTGTGTGTGTGTGTGTGTGTGTGTGTGTGTGTGTGTGTGTGTGTGTGTGTGTGTGTGTGTGTGTGATGGAAATATTTGCTTTATGAGAGTGATTTGAACAAGATAATTCAATTTTTTTTTTTTCATTAAATTCCTACATTTGTCATGCACAAACTCTCCACCATACAAGTATTACCTCCTCAAACTCAAAACTGTTTTTATTCCATAGATGCATTGCACACCACACAATCCTATGTCACCTGCTGCTTAAGCTCTTCTCCCCTCTGACCAGAACAACATGTCACCCTCTTCCCGTCAGGAAAACAATAAACAAATGTAGCAGGAGCGGAGTTCTGAGCGGATTTCACACATCTGGTTTTCTGTGGAAAAGAAAGCTAGGTTCAAACAGCTGTATCCTTGAAAAACGAATGCATCTGGCTGTTGGCAACTCCACTAGGGTGGGATAACAGATACAAATTGGGCAATTCCAACCTCCCTTCACCCAGGCCCAACTTTCAGGCCGCACAATTCAGCCCATTATCTTCTTATTAACGGGATCGACTTGACAACAGCCAGTGAAAGTGCAGGGCGCCAAATTCAAACAACAGAAATCTCATAATTAAAATTCCTCAAACAAGTATCTTATACCATTTTAAAGGTAATCTTGTTGTTAATCCCACCACAGTGTCCGATTTCAAAAGGCTTTACAGCGAAAGCACCACAAACGATTATGTTAGGTCACCGCCAAATTACAGAAAAACACAGCCATTTTTACAGCCAAAGACAGGAGTCACAAAAAGCAGAAATAGAGATAAAATTAATCACTGACCTTTGATGATCTTCATCAGATGACACTCAAAGGACTTCATGTTACACAATACATGTATGTTTTGTTCGGTAAAGTTCATATTTATATAAAGAAATCTCAGAATACATTGGTGCGTTATGTTCAGTAGTTCCAAAAACATCCGGTGATTTTGCAGAGAGCCTCATCAATTTACAGAAATACTCAAAATAAACGTTGATCAAAGATACAAGTGTTATACATGGAATTTTAGATCCACTTCTCCTGAATGCAATCGCTGTGTCAAATTTCAAAAAAGCTTTATGGAAAAAGCAAACCATGCAATAATCTGAGATCGGCGCTCAGAGCCCAATCAAGACAAAAAGATATAAGCCAAATTGTGCAGTCAACAGAAGTCTGAAATAACATTACAAATATTCACTTACCTTTGATGATCTTCATCAGAATGAACTCCCAGGAATCCCAGTTCCACAATAAATGTTTGATTTGTTCGATAATGTCCATAATTTATGTCCAAATAGCTACTTTTGTTAGCGTGTTTGGAAAACAAATCAAAACTCACGAAGCGCGTTCACTAGTTGCAGAGGAAATGTCAAAAAGTTCCGTTACAGTCCGTAGAAACATGTCAAACGATGTATAGAATCAATCTTTAGGATGTTTTTAACATAAATCTTCAATAATGTTCCAACCGGAGAATTCCTTTGTCTTCAGAAAAAGCAAATGGAACGGGAGCTACCTCTCATGTGAATGCGCATGACCAGCTCCTGGCACTCTGCCAGACCTCTGACTCAATCCCCTCTCATTCAGCCCCCCTTTACAGCAGAAGCCTCAATCAAGTTTCTAAAGACGGTAGACATCTAGTGGAAGCCGTAGGAAGTGCAACATGACCAATATCCCACTGTATCTTCAATAGAGGCTGAGTTGAAAATCGACCAACCTCAGATTTCCAACTTCCTGGTTGGATTTTTTCTCAGGTTTTTGCCTGTCATATGAGTTCTGTTATACTCACAGACATCATTCAAACAGTTTTAGAAACTTCAGAGTGTTTTCTATCCAAATATACTAATAATAAGCAGATATTAGCAACTGGGACTGAGGAGCAAGCAGTTTCCTCTGGGCACCTCTGGGCAAGTTATTCATCCAAGCTACTCAATACTGCCCCCAGCCATAAGAAGTTATCCAAAGTTTTACTACTGTGGTTTGTGTGCTTTGTTGTTCCTATGGGCACAGACAACATACAGTGCATTCAGAAAGTATTCAGACCCCTTCCATCTTTCCACATTTTGTTACATTACAGACTTATTCTAAAATGGATTAAATAAATATTTTTCTTCATCAATCTACACACAATACCCCATAATGACAAAGCAAAACAGGTTTTTAGAAATGTTTTCAAATAATAATACAAAAATACATAAGTATTCAGACCCTTGAGCTCAGGTGCATCCTGTTTTCATTGATCATCCTTTCAGATGATTGGAGTACACCTGTGATAAATATGATTGATTGAACATGATTTTAAGCTCTCTTGGGTAGGGTGCAGTATTTTCACGTGCGGATGAAAAGCGTGCCCAAGTAAACTGCCTGTTACTCAGGCCCAGAAGCTAGGATATGCATATAATTAGTAGATTTGGATAGAAAAAAACTCTAAAACTCTAAACATCCGGTGAAATTGCAGAGCGTGAAATTCAAATTACAGTATTATAAATATTTAAATTTCATAAAATCACAAGTGTAATACATCAAAATAAAGTTTAACTTCTTGTTAATCCAGACACTGGGTCAGATTTCAAAAAGGCTTTACGGTGAAAGCATACCATGCGATTATCTGAGGACAGCGCCCCGCATACAAACACATGAAAAACATATTTCAAAAAGGCAGGTGCGACACGAAAGTCAGAAATAGCGATATAAAAAATGCCTTACCTTTGATGATCTTCTTCTGTTGGCACTCCAAAAGGTCCCACTTACATCACAAATGGTATTTTTGTTCGATAATGTCCTTCTTTATATCCATAAAAACTCAGTTTAGCTGGTGCGCTTCAGTCAATAATTCACCCAGTTTCCCTCCATCAAAATGCTTACAAAATGAATCCCAAACATTACTAATAAACTTTTCCAAACAAGTCAAACAACATTTATAATCAAACCTTATGTACCCTAATATGTAAATAAATTATAAAATTGAAGACGGAGAATCGTTATTGTCTTTACCAGAGAAAAATACCAAAGAACGCGCTCTCTTCCACACGCTTGGAAACACTACAGCCAAAATGGGAGGCACCTAGAAAAACTACCAACTCTGGCAAATTTTTTTAAAAAACAGCCTGAAACTCTTTCTAAAGACATCTAGTGGAAGCCCTAGGAACTGCAATCTGGGAGGACCTTATTTTATTATAAGACCTTGGCCTTATAATAAAAGTGATAGCCATTGAAATAGTGGTAGGCTGAATATTTTGGGGAGGATGGTTTGTCCTCGGTGTTTCGCCTGCCATATCAGTTCTGTTATACTCACAGACATAATTTTAACAGTTTTAGAAACTTTAGAATTTAGTGTTTTCAATTTCAAATCTACCAATTATATGCATATCCTAGCTTCTGGGCCTGAGTAACAGGCAGTTTACTTTGGGCACGCTTTTCCTCCGGACATCAAAATACTGCCCCCTACCGAAAAGAGGTTAAGTAAATGTGATATTTCAGTTCTTTAGTTGTAATACATTTGCTTTGTCATTATGGGATATTGTGTGTAGCTTGACATGGGGAAAAAACGATTTAATACATTTTAGAATAAGGCTGTAACGTAACAAAATGTGGAAAACATTCAAGGGGTCTGAATACTTTCCGAATACACTGTATATTCTTAAAGGGAGAGAGAGTGAGAGATGGCAGAGAGGGAGGGACAAAGGTCCAAAAAGAGAGAGAGGAAGGGGGAACAGAGGAGGAGAGGTATAGGGGGGAGAGTGGGGTATGTTGAGCCATGTTTTGCATTCAGCATCATTCCATCAAGGGATATAGGGATACAAACAACGCAATATAGTATTCTTTCTAGCAAAGATATATACAGTACCAGTCAAAAGTTTGGACAAACCTACTCATTCAAGGGTTTTTCTTCTTATTCTTACTATGTTCTACATTGTAGAATAATAGTATAGACAGCAAAACTATGCTATATTGTATTTACTTCGCCACCATGGCCTTTCTTTGCCTTCACCTCCCTTATGTCACCTCACTTGCTCACATTGTTTATAGGCTTATTTTTCTACTGTATTATTGACTGTATGTTTGTTTTACTCCATGTGTAACTCTGTGTTGTTGTATGTGTCGAACTGCTTTGCTTTATCTTTATCTTGGAACTTGTTCTCAACTTGCCTACCTGGTTAAATAAAGGTGAAATAAATAAATAAATAAAAATTAAGTGAAAACCAGATGAGTTGGCGTATCGCTGCAGAATGCTGTGGTAGCCATGCTGGTTATGTGTGCCTTGAATTCTAAATAAACCTCTTCCTAAATATTTGGTACATTTTGTGTATGGTTTCTTATAAACAAGGGTGGCTCAACTTACCCCACTCTCCCTTTAAGAGAAATTAACAATGTTTTTCCTGTAAGAGTGTGAGTGTAAGTTGACTGGCTGGCTGGCTCCCCCTTGCACTGGTCCTCTAGTTAGGGAGATCTGCTCAAAGACAGGCTCCACTGGTACAGGCTCAATTATCCTTTACCTGTCATCCCTCGTAAACTGGCCATCCACTTCCCTCCACTCCCTTCTGCTCCCTCCATTCCCACCCTCGCAAAAGTTTGGTTCATTTACAGCCCCATGAAACACCTAACATCGGTATGGACATCCAGCCAGACACACACTCTAAAGTATGCATACACACACAGCTCAAATTCATGCACGCCTTTTAAGTCATGGAATGAGAACTCTCAACTGCAACTGTAGTCCTAAAAAGGTACTATTTAGGACCTAAAAGGGTACTTCGTCTGTCCCCATAGAAAAACCCTTTGAATAACCCTTTTTGGTTCCAGGTAGAACCCTTTTGGGTTCCATGTAAAACTCTTTCCACAGAGGTGTTCTTCCTGGAACCAAAAAGGATTGTCCGATGGGGGCAGCCGAAGAACCCTTTTGGAACCCTTTTTTCTAAGTGTTTACTCATTTGCTAAATTGAGACAAAATCAATGATGAAAGTTATGGTGCTGGATTTTTATGAGGAAGATAATGTAATTTGAAATTGAAATGTTCTCTCTGTCACGGAGACTTGTGCTTACCCCTACTCCACTGTCTTTCCCTACCTACCTACCTACCTCCCTCCCTCCCTCCCTCCCTCTTTCTCTATCACCCAGTGCAGGAGGAATACAAAGGAGCCTGAGAGAGGGAGGGCAGAGCAGGCAGGATCAAGTGAGAGGTAATTTCTGCTCTCACCTCAGCACTTTTCCTCATTCTACTCGGATTAACTCTAATAATCTATGTCAGTCTTTTCGCTGTTCACAAAGAAAGGGTGAATGGAGAAGACCGAGAGGAGTGAGATAGTGAAGGATGTGTCCGCTCCATCTATCCCCCTCCCTTAAGAACGGCATTCAATGTCTGGATCCAGTCTAGATCCCTCTGGGAAGTGATACCTTTGGAAATGATCGTGCGCCTTCGCACGCATGTTGATTTTGTACATCCACACCAGACGCGATCCAAGACATGCAGGTTGAAATATCAAAACAAACTCTGAACCAACTATATTTATTTGGGGACAGGTCGAAACACATGGACATTTAGCTAGCTAGCTTGCTGTTGCTAGCTATTTCTTTCATGTGATATAAACATTGGCTTGTTATTCACCAAGAAATGCACAAGGTCCTTTTTTCTGGATCTTGTAGAATTTTTATCCATTTTGAGTCACACAAAATCATGTGTTCTCTACTTCAACATTTAATGCACAGATAAAAGAGGAAACTAATAGTTTCTAGTAATCTTTCCTCCTTCAGTAGTAGTTTTCTTCTTCTGTGGACTATATGTCAGTTGGCAACCAACTTTAAGGTGCATTACCACCACAAACTGGAATGGAGTGTGGACCTCAATTCATCTTTCAATCACCCATGTGGGTATATATTCCTAAAAAACAATGAGGAAATGGGAGAGGTGGGACTTGCAGCGCATCACGTGTCAAAAATAGAACCAAGTTCTATTTCAGTACCTGGCTATGCAAACGCTCGCAAGCAGTTTAGATGAAATGATTGAATAGCATGTATGTTAAACGGGTGTCCTGACTCTCTGAGGTCATTAAAGATCCCATGGCACTTATCGTAAGAGTAGGGGTGTTAACACCGGTGTCCTGGCTAAATTCCCAATCTGGCCCTCAAACCATCATGGTCACCTAATAATCCCCAGTTTACAATTGGCTCATTCATCCCCCTCCTCTCCCCTGTAACTATTCCCCAGGTCGTTGCTGCAAATGAGAACGTGTTCTCAGTCAACTTACCTGGTAAAATAACGGTAAAATAAAAATAAATAAAAAAATGTGTACATTTATTTTGCAATGTTCACACACGCAACGCGAGTGGTGTGGTCAGCATGTAAGAGAGAAACAGGACACACCAATGACTCCAAACGATATGGCTTCAACGTTGTGGAATTGGTATGGCACAATTCCATACTGAAGCTATTGGTGTCAACTATGCTAGTTATTGATGAGTAGCAATACAGAACAGTAGAGCTAATAGAGCTGCATAATCGTCTATCTTCAACTCCAGTTCATGTGTATCTGTAGATAAACACTTAATCAAAACTGCAATTAATTAAATATGTTGTTAGATGTTGTTCTGGCATTTGCAAAACAACCTTTTAGCAAATCGGGTCTTGGGGAAAAGCAATGTTTTGCTGCCAGATCATCATTGTTATGGTAATCTACAGGGGTAGAAAGCCATTCCACAACCATCTGACAGTGATTTATGAAAAACAGAAACCCGAGGAGAGAATATATTCTCAGTCAGTCAGTCAGGACTGCCATTGGCAGTACGTGTAACGGTCTACGGCAGTCTCTCAGCATCCTTCAAAGCCAAGATTATGCACATCATTTTTATGTTTGATTGTGGCAACTTGCAACCTAGCAACTTGCTTCACAATTCACCTATGAATAGAGACTCCAGCAGCACCTGTCAGACCAGGGACTTTTACAGTGGCAAAAGTTGATATATAGGCTACATGTCTTTCACACTGGAGAGCACTGTCTAGGTTATCTACAGATTCATCTGGATTCTCTTCCAGGAAGTCAAAAGGACATGTCTCTCAGTACTGTTCGAAGAGAGCGGTATTGTATTGGCCCAAGGAACCTTCTTTATGTACTCCATATATCTAGTAATTTTCAGATGCATATATTGAGAGATATGGTACAGTATGTGTATCCTCAGACAACGTATCGGTTGAGCTAGCACACATTTACCCAGGCACAATGGCATACACAGACACACACACCAACATGCAAGTGGGCAGCCCCTGGTCATCAGGTAATGAGTCTCTGCCAGCTCTTCACAGACCAGTGACATGTCCATTAAGCAGCAGGGATCCCATTACTGCGCTCAACAGCCTCCCTGTCACAATCAACACACATAATTACTTACAACACCTGACTCACCCATGGTAATTGTTCCTCTCATCCAAACCCTTGTCTCTATCCTTCTCGATTTGGTTTTTCTTCTGCTCTCTTCTTCCGCGTTCTGTACAGTACCAATTTCATCCAAAAGAGAGAGAGAGAGATATCACTGGGAGAGCATTGACATCTGCTGTGAGATAGAGTTCTTGATCAGTAATTTACGATCATGAATATAGAGTAGCAGTGGAATCAGACAAAACAAAAGCCAACAAAACATTTGTTGTATGGCCTAGGATTCTGTCTCTTTCGCTCTCTCTCTCTCTCTCGCTCTCTCTCGCTCTCTCACTCTCGCTCTCTCATCTCTTGTCTCTCGTCTATCACTCATTTTCTTTATCTCCCCTTTTCATTTATATCTCTGTCATTAAGAAAAATCAGATGCATTTACATAGTACATGACTTAGATACACAGTGAGTACCAGACTGTACTTACTGTATCATCACAGTACATGACTTAGATACACAGTGAGTACCAGACTGTACTTACTGTATCATCACTACTTATCAGTGGAGGCTGCTGAGGGGAGGACACCTCAAATAAATGGTTGGAACAGAGTGAATGGTATGGCAATTCACCATGTGTTTGATGTATCTGATACCATTCCACTTTTTCCGCACCAGCCATTACCACGAGCCCATTCCCTCCAACCTCATGTGTTACTTATACATTATGTCACATGAATAGAGCGTCCTAGGGTACAGTTCTTGAATGCATGTATGACTAGAAGCATTCAGTGGCGTCATCACTTATTTATTGGCATTTCGGATGCTTCTGTGTTTCTCTTCCTTGGATCCTCCATGTTTTCAGAAATCCACTGCTGTTTGTGACACAACAGCGTCACCTGTGGGTGTTTAAGTGATTCACACTCTCACATTCCAGGTACCAGTCTGCCAACCTAAACTAATTTAAAATCATTGGTACTTTCAATACAGCGACCTGACCTGTCATCATCATAAACAACATAAATACACACACACAAACATGCACACACACACACACAGATACACACACACACACACACACACACTGTTCTTACACTCTTCTTTATCCGGTCGTCCAGTTATACATTCAACAAATATACCAGCTCACTATTCACCAAAGAAAGGGAAAGCATTGTGAAAAAATCACTCTTCTCTTGTGCTGCTCATCAGGGGCGCAACTTTCATTTGGGACGGGGAGGACATGACCCCCCACATTCTGAAATGACTTTTTTTAATATCATTGTAATGTGAAACAAAACACAGCAGCAGTGTGCTTTAGGACCATGCTGATGCCTCAGAGCAGTTGGGTAGACTGTTTTCCGGCTTCAGCAGGCTGGATTTAGGACCCCACGGACCACACAGCGTGCGGACAGGCTGGAGTATAGAACCAGCATGGGAGATGAAGAGAGGCTGCTGCTGTCTGTGTGTGTTGAACTTTTTCTCTTAGTTGTAAAAGCAAGCAGAGAGGAAACTGGCTAAGCTTTAGTTAACTGATCTAGCGGGCAAGATAACTGCTGTTTGACAGAAAAAAAAGTGTTATTCCCAGAGCTAGTAGTGTAACTGACATGTTACGTTAGATAATGCTTCATTCCCTCTCGACTGAAGTGAATAAACTACAAGCAGATAGTTAGCTAGCTAGTAGCTACCACAGCCAGTTCAGCTCTAGCTAGTGAAGGGGTTAAACCAAGGCCTTGTACCTTTTAAAGGGTTATTAAATTGTGTTATGATAAACTGTAAGGTCTCCTCCTCTTTTGTTTTGAGTGTTGTGCCCTTCAGACACTATCAGAAGGCAGACACCGCCTATGTTCATACTCCTCCTGTCTGGACCCCACCTGGCCATCTGAGGTCCTGAGAACACAAGGCTGCCGCAGGCCTGATGTAAACAGTCACCTGTCAGAAGATGCTTGGACTTGCTATGACGCTATACTTGTGATGAAAGGTCAAGTTTTGGTCAAACCCACTGTGAGCTTTTTTTTAAATGTACCTTTATTTAACTAGGCAGGTCAGTTAAAGAACACATTTTTATTTTCAATGATGGCTTAGGAACAGTGGGTTAACTGCCTTGTTCAGGGGCAGAATGAGATATGTTTATCTTGTCAGCTTGGGGATTTGATCTTGCAACCTTTCGGTTACTAGTTCAACACTCTAACCACTAGGCTACCTGCAGCCCAGCAATTGCTGACAAGATGGATGCTGCTGTCAGGGGGAGGTTAGATGTATTAAAATGTTGTTGCCAGGGAAACTCATGCAAGGAAGACTGGGAGAGGCTATAAGAGTTACAGGATGTCTTAGACATTTTGCAGAACCTGGGGAGAGCTATCATATGCTGTACTCTGTACCAACTTCTGCCTACAATTGTATTACTAAAGGAGAATTGTAATACTTAAACAAAGAGTCTGTGTTTCCTTTCTACTACCAATATATACGTTTGATAATTATATAGACCTGATCATCTGTTGAAGAAATTGACCAAAACTAGCCTCTAGCTAGCTATCTGTCAGGTAGTAGTATCTAACAGCTGTTGTGGGTATGCTTTTCCCAGTGAAACAAAACATGTAAAACAAAAATGTGAGGAAGATTTGGGAGACACTATTGATGATGATGAATGGATACAGATATGTTAGAATGCCCAGTCATGTTCATATCATCTCAGACATACATTTCTGCAGTTTAATACCATCCATAGAACCTACCATATGCCAGTGAAACGGAATATAATGCACTCAGAAATGGTATTCTTCTGCTGGAGGTTTAAAACACAAAAGGGGACATCATATATTCATATATTGTGGTCTTGTGAAGACTGGCTGAATTCTGGCAAAGACTATGTTCTTTTATCTCAGCATGTCTACAGATTCTCCCTTCTCCCTGTTTTTGTTTGCTTGAAAATGTTGATACTGGAGAATGTTATCAGAAGAAACTGTGTAACCTGGCATTTATACAGCTAAGAAATGCATTGCCAAGGTTGGTTATCCTCTCACAATGGATGGCAGAAATGTGATTTATTACAAGATTAAGGGCACACTGTGCAACTTTCACAAGGTCTGGATGCCTTATATTGATGACTGTACGACAAAAGGAGTCTGTATTGAAAACATGCCCATGTCAGGGGAGATACATATTAAGGCAATCCTTAGCTGCTGGGCTGCTCAGTCCTGGCCCTGGGGGTCTGCTGTACTGTTCGTTGTCCCTCTGGCCTTGGCCTGGCACACCTGAAACCAATAATGAATGTTTCACTGAGATCCTAATGCTGAGTGGGGTGTGTTGGGTTGGGGTACTGAATGGCCATGGACCCCTAGGGGCAGGACGGGGTGACCCAGCATTATTGTGTGCAAGTAAAAAGAGCTACAGTACAATTAGGTCTATGATATGGAGGATGTACTGTTTCTGTATGTTAATGTGTAGGTGTATGTGTGTTTTTATAAAACTTTTGTTTTCCAAACATTTCCATTGAGACATTTAAAAAAAGTGGGAAGGAAATTGGGTTGGGGAGAGAGTTGAGTTATTGACAAGACTGGTCAGGGTCGGGCGTCCAGGTGACTCGGGCTGGCTGAAATTTGATATAGAGGATGTCATAATAAAGACAATCAAAAGTTAAGTCATTTTGTACTATATGTGTAAGAGTTATTAATTTGTTAGGCTATTGGTTAAAGTTGCAACACAATATTGATTATTTAATTATCATTGATCTAGTTCAGTATTATCAATCACTTAAACATATTTAAAAATGATCGCTTACCTAGCTTGATGACTATCAGCATTTTTGCTTACTTTTTGTTGTTCTAAATAGAGACTGCTAGAAGGGCCATGGGTCATTAGATTGTGAAAAAATGCAGGAAATTAGCTTTAGATGCCCCAAAAAATGTGAGGATCCCCAGACCCCCCGCCAAGTTATGTCCCCCCCACTTCTAAAACTAAACTTATGCCACTGCTGCTCATACAGTACAAGGCCATTGTTCTCTCTTGTTTTCTGGGAGGGAGAACACATAAAATTACAATTTAGCCAGATAAATCGTCATTTATAGCTGTAATTGACGCTAATAAAATGATTTGTCTTTTTCCCCCGTGGATCATATGCTAATCAAAATGTGAAATATTACAGATGACACCAACAGGGGTGATAAGCAGCTAATGAACAAGGTAAGGCAGAGGAGGAGAGGAGGATGGGGGGATTTGACGACTGTAATAGACGTACGCCATTTAATGTGTTCTGTGCTCATTAGAGCGTTGCGGAGCGGCGGCAGCTCCTGTACCCACTCCTGCACTCCTGTCTCGCCTAGCCAGAATGACAGCTATCTTGTCCCCTGTCAAAGTGATGGCTATAACCGCTGACTGGAATGAGTTATTAGGGGCTTCAGAGAGGGCCCTTAGCGTGAATTATTGTCCCCTTAGGCCTGATATATATGATTAAATACTGTTGAAATGTAGCACTCTAAACTTTTATATAGGATTTTTTGTTTCTATTTAAAAATCTGAAAGAATTAAGTGAAAGAAGTAGAATGTACAGTATATCACTCCACTTTTCACTGCTTTTGTATGCCAACTCACACAGCCTGCATAGAGTTGATATAAAATACTTTGATCTCACCTTCTCTGTCTCTCTTCTCTCTCCCTTTCCCCCCAATGGACCTCTGTATCATCCACAGACGCCCATCCACCTGGAAAAGGCAGAATAAAGATGCATGAAATGAGTTGCCAAAGACTCGACTCTCCTCACGACTTGGCAAAAAATGGTGAAAGCGAGATGAGAGCAAGGGGAAAAAAAGGGAGAAGTTGAGTGGGAGAGAGGGGAAAGCAGGCCAAGCCATCGGCTGTAATGAATTGCATGCGACTCCAGTTCCCCACTGATGGGCGTATTAATCTGGTCAGGCATATACAGTGGGACGGCACCAAGCGCGACTTAGGTCCCAAATTACACCCTGGAGGGACTTTACCCTTTACAAGGAGTATGAAAAACTGCTCCAAAACAGCAGGCAAATAGCACCTGTCTTACAAATAGGCAGCAGAGGGGATGTGGGAGAGGCTGGGGGCTAGTCGGGGAGTCATGCAGGTATTAAGAAGCTAGGGATTTGGGCTAGGGATCAGTAGTGGTGGGTTTTACAAAGCAGGCTGAGTAGCTTGGGGAGACAGGGACGGGGATGGGGACAGGGACAGGTGGTTCTCAGAGACCATTATGGTAGTGCTGGGTTTCCTCATTCATTACCTCTGAGGCAGCAGTGCCGTGGGAACTGGTCCCAGTCAAATGTAGTAGGGAACTGCAAAGAGTTACTAGGCCAGCAGAGAGCAGCAATCCACCCAGCACCATCCAGGACTAAGGACTCATGTTCAGCCGGTAGGGATCACAGGTAGTCTGTCCACGTGGGCAATACAGAAAACATACAGTTCTGCACCTTCCTTACCATAAGGAAATAGTTGTGTTGGAGAATGATAGCTATGTTTAGGTAAACATGTGAATCATGCATGACTTTGATAGGCTTTGTTGGAATATACTTGACGTATACTTGCCTCTCTGACTTCTCCTAGCTTGAGCCCATTAGACAGTTCCGACATTTCTCAATCTTCAATCAACATCATGAAGCTGTTAGTGCTCCAATCTGTGCTCTGCTGAATGCCAGAATGAGTTCTGTGTGTGTTATGGGCTATATTTAGAACTTAGATCAGTGGCAACGTTACATTTGTCAAAACCCTAATTGGCGGCAAGCAGAAATAGACTATTTGTACTTCTTCTGATCATTGTCAAAAGATGACTACTGCAAGTTAAAAGGGTGACACGCTTAAAGGTCTGCATGTGACATATCCAATTATCTTTACACACTTTTCTGATTGTATTTACTGCTGGTTCTTAAAACTATGTTTCCAGAGATCAAAGTAAGATATATAAAATATTAATTTCATGTTCTGTTGGATCATTAGGTTGCCCGGGCAATAGAGTTTGGTGAATTTAAATAGAGGATGACAGTATCTTTGAATAACACAGTAATACAGACTATCCATTCCATCAGCTACTGATGTTTCCATGGGTAAGACAAAGAGAAACAAACGGTAGGAGCAGCAGTAGAAGCTCTCCACATGCCACACATCAGCTCTAACAAAGGCAACCAGCCAGCATCAGATGATATTGAACTCTCATCTCACTATGCTCATGTGTCACTCAGCTGGTGTCTGTGTGTCAGACAGAAGAGACAACTATGTCGAAGTGTAAACAAATAGGCAGAGGCTCTGAGCACAGCAATGTGTCACCTTCAAGGAGCTGGTTCTGGCAGGATAACAGAGTATCCACAACACTGAACAGCACACACCTGGATTGGTCAAAGCATCTTCCATCCCTCTCCATCCAGAGTGCTCTCCCGCTAAGAATGAGACATGGTTAGTGTCCTAAACACACAGATGGGGGTTTGCCCTTTTTACTTTCTTCATCAGAGGGAACATCAGACAATGGAAATGATGTTACTGTAACAAAGGCTATGTTTACACTGATTCAGTGCCATCATGTTGAAGTATTCATATGGAAACACGATTCTCTAGATGAGAATTAGTAGAATGAAATACAATTATGGGGAAGGACAATAAATAAAAAACATCTATAATACAAAAGGAACATGTTGGCCATTGTTCTTGCAGTTAGCTTCGAAAGGTTTGCAGTAAGATATATTTTGCCAAAGGTTCTGACAGTAGAAAAATCATCAGCGTTGAGTCATTGTGAACTTCATATCACCTGGAGACATTCTGGGGCCATACTTGCTAACATAAGCACCCATTTAAAGTTATACAGGTTCTCATGCAATCATATACATATCAGTCAATGAAAATAGTTGATTTACTTGCATTTGACCAAACGATAAATTGTAGCTGATCCCATCAGATAACATAGTTAGCCCTATGCTAACCTTACCTGGTGGCAGTGATTACATCCTGGCACATCTTCGATTTTCGATCCACCAACCAATGGCATTTTTAAATCTACACACTCAAGGTTTACTTGTTCAGTTGGTCTGTAACAAAATGTTGTTTGGCAGTATTGCATTGATGCATCCTTGACCTATTAACGTTAGACAACATTTTCAAGTTTTTGCATATGGCAAAATCTTTTTCAAACACATCAATGAGTTTCTATGGGGAAAAAAGATAAATGAGGTCCTTACAATAAAGTTTATCACACATTGTAAAAAAAAAAAAAAAAAAAAACGTAGAGAATGATGTATTTGTCAAACAGCAGTCATGTAGGCTATAACAATCCTCATCCCCTCTGGGCGCCACACACTGCTAAAGCGGTTGCATTGTAATTGATACTGTTTTTTAACCATGGACACGAGCCCACCTCGCATCAAGCTTTTCTGTTGAGGAAAAAACTGTTTAATGTCGGTCTTTGATTCTCGATTCAAAACGCATGTGACAAAGGGGGTTATTATAATATTGCATAAACTATAAAACATTGTAAGTGTAACCTACATAAGAATATATTAATGACAGCCAAGTGTCTTCCTATATTAAGACTGTCGATTCAAGCTGCAATACTGCCATCTGTAGGATGATAACGAGAGTGCAGACTATTTCTACTGCACATCTCTAGTGAAATAACACATATGTGACAAAGCAGATGATTATAAAAATGCATATAAAATATTTAGTTGGACATGTCCATGTAACATAGCCTATGCAATATGATTATTAGGCAATAGCAGTGTGTTTGTGTGCAAGGCTGAAATGTAAGTCCTTTTTCATTTGTAAGCTGTTGGCTGTAGGCTACATCCCTTTTCAACACACTAACCTAATAGGATACATGTAAATCTAAATGTCAAAGGGGGGGACTCATGTGAGATTCGAACCCGTGCCATAATCTGTGACAATTACATGAACTAGGCACTTTACACAGAAAGCAATTTGACCAGTGTTGGAACATGTCCAACTACATCTACAATTTTAATTGGCTGCAGAAGTTGTGCCAGGGTGTAATCACTGCCACCTGGTGAGGTTAGAAAAGGGCTAACGTGTGCCATGTTATCTGACGGGACCAGCTACAATTTAGCTCTCTGTCACATGCAAGTAAATCGACACCTTTAATTGGCTGTTTAACTTTAAATGTTTACCTTTAAATGCTTGCAAGTATTGTGTGTGTGTGTGTGTGTGTGTGTGTGTGTGTGTGTGTGTGTGTGTGTGTGTGTGTGTGTGTGTGTGTGTGTGTGTGTGTGTGTGTGTGTGTGTGTGTGTGTGTGTGTGTGTAGGGACATTTTGTGGGGACATCCCTATATCCCCAACTGAGGACATCCCTATATTTCTGTTATTACGGTGCTATCACTCTGTTATTAGTACACCTGCGTTGTAATGTCACTGTTGATGGACCTGACCTGAGTGCAATGGTAACCATGTACTGTGTAAATAGGGTCTAGTAAATGTTGTTCAACTGGAACCTAGTTGTTGTGTAATTTTAAGTGAACACCCACATGGTCAAATGTTATTTCCAGGGTGTCAGGGTTAAGGTTTAAGGAATGGAACTGAATTGTGTGTCCCCACAAGGTTAGTTTTAAAAGTGTGAGAGTGAGAGTGAGAGAAAACAGAGTGAAAGTAAAAGCTATGACAGGTGTGTGCTGTTATTCACTCCGTCACCCGAATCCAAATTACTAACTAGCATGAACTTACCCCGGTAGCCAATTGGAGAGAGATAAGGAAAGGACAAGGAAGCTGACAGCATAAAATACCCACTGCTGGAGCAGCACCTTGGTGTGTATGGGCAAGCATTTTTTTTGTTTGTTTTTGGAGTCGGAAGAGCACAACTGCTAGCACTGACAACAACACTTCACCCACCTGTGTACCGAAGCACAACTACTGTAGCTACCCACCTAAAGTCATCTGAGAGAAGAGCGAGAGAGGGACAACACACCCATCGAACACAGGCCTGGTCGGTCTCCATTCCACAGCTCTGGTAGGAAAACATGCTAAGCATTGTTAAGCAACCAGATTTGCTCCTGTTGTTCGTAGCTGTTATAATGACTGAATGTAATGAAATCAATCTCATGTCAAATGGCTGGGAATAGGAATGAATGGGTGTTTTCATTAAGCAGACAGTAGGTATTTTAACTAACAAAGCAATGTAGGCATTACTTTAATTGTCTTTCAAACTAGATAGTGCTTATTTGGATTCATGTGTCTAACTGTGTCAAGCGTTGATTGCCAGCAATGCTTCTTCAATTTATCCATAACGTTCTATTGGTTCTATTCCAGCACACTCAGTTATGACGCAATGCTATTTCAATCTGTTTCAGCACTGTCTGTAGGTCTCAATGTCATGTTTGACATTGGCCGTTACTTATACATGAGCTCTTAGGGATGCAAACCTCAGCTCCAGATGAGCACTGATCTGTGACTGATTACATGCATGAAAGTTAAACTACTGTTTTGCAGTGGTGTAAAGTACTTTAGTAAAAATACTTTAAAGTACTACATAAGTCGTTTTTTAAGGGTATCTGTACTTTACTTTACTATTTATATATTTTTTACAACTTTTACTTCAATACATTCCTAAAGAAAATAATTTACTCTTTACTCCATACATTTTCCCTGACACCAAAATGTACTCATTAGATTCTGAAAGGTTGGCAGGACAGGAAAATGGTCCAATACACACACTTATCAAGAGAACATCAATGGTCATCTCTACTGTCTCTGATCTTGCGGACTCACTAAAAACAAATGCTACGTTTGTAAAATATGTCTTAGTGTTGGAGTGTGCCCCTGGCTATCCGTAAAAAAATATATTTTAAAAACACATGCCGTCTGGTTTGCTTAACATAAGGAATTATTTTTACTTTTACTTTTGATACTTAATTATTTTTTGCAATTACATGTTCTTTTACACTAAAGTATATTTAAAAAAAAATAATTGTAGACTTTTACTCAAGTAGTATTTATCTAGGTCACTTTCACTTTTACTTGAGTCATTTTCTCTTAAGGTATATTTTCTTTCACTCAAGTATGACAGTTGGGTACTTTCAACCAGTGCTGTTTTGTATTAGGTTGAATGACTGTACCTGATTACAACCTACTCTACAGTAATCACCTAGCATTGGTTGTATCAGTTGGTTGGTTGCATCAGTTGGTATAAAACTCCACAGACTGTATCTGTCCTCAGACACTTCAGAGCCAGGAAAGAGTGACCTGCCTGCACTTGCTTGTTGCTTACCTGAAGTGACATTGATCAGTGATTGTACTATTGTCTGTTTACTTCCTTCATCTGTAAGTCTTTCCTCATGGTTTTACATAATTATGTTATAAAACTTTGTTTGTTTGTTTGGTGATATGCACAGTCAGTGAATATTGATCAGAGGTGAGTTTCCAAAGCGCTTTGTCTAGCTAACATGGAACTTTATGACTCATCCCTGAATAGTTCACACCATGTGTCGTTAACAAGTTAACCTTCAACCGTCCAGGAGACTATAGAAAATTGAAACTACTACCTGATGATAGGGACATGCTAACTAAACAGTCAGGAATACAATGCCAGCAGTCTACTTCTATGTACAGTCTTTAGGCTGTTCAGACTAGACAGCAGGCAAACAGACAGTAGACTGCACTGATGGTAATCAAAAGCGTACATTTGGCAAGGCTTGGCAAGATGTCAATAGGATCTAGATCTGAACCCAACACTTGGCCTGAACTGTCAAAGGCCATATACCTCTAGTGAAAATCATACTCAGGGATCTTGACTCAAGTTCTTGGGAAACTGGTTTTGGTTTGAGGAAGACAGTATAATTTATTTTAATATATATTTTGCTTATTCTTTGGTTATTGTATGTTTTTTTCACTGCTCAAACCTTATGGTGGGTTGTGACTAAAAATAAACCTTAATTGCTTGGTCATGAAAGAGAAAAGTTTGGAAACCCCTGGACTCGACAAACACTAAAATATGTGACAAAGTAATTGCAAGTACTGTGGTGCAGCCACTCCGCCTTCCTGTTATATACTCGTCACAGGCCTCAGTGCCGACCTCCAACTTTAATAATGTATACTGAACAAAACAATGAATGCAACAATTTCAAATGTTTTATTGAGCTACAGTTCATATAAGGAAAAAGATTCATTTGGCACTAATCTATGGATTTCACATGACTGGACAGGTGCGCAATGGGGAGCCAGGCCCAGCCAATCAGAATGACTTTTTTCCCACAAAAGGGCTTTATTACACACATGAATACACCTCAGCACACAGTATATATTTACATATTGAATGCAAATATGGTTGTGGTGAACGGTTTTCTCAACAACAGTTCAATGAACATAACCATGTTGTTGACCCACTATGGCCAACACTTCACGGGCAGTCAAGGGAGTGATATAGAGAAGAGTATACCATGGTCCACATACCGTACTGTAGCACTACTGTCTTTCTATAAATATTCAAATGAGTATTCATTGATATTATTTATGTTGCATTTACTTTTACAATGTCACTTCTTTATCAATTCTTTAGACCTTCATTAACTTGTTTGTCAACTTTAAACGTGTCATTAAAGTCAAAGGGGGCCAACCAACTTACTTGTAGAGAATGCAGTGATGACATCACAGAGGGCCAACCAACTTTCTGGTAGAGAATGCAGTGATGAGTACTAAAATAATAGCATACACAACAGTATCATCGGCATACAAGTTTAGGTCACATTTTTTTTCGATAGTTAATGTTAACAGTAAAAAGCACAGGACCCAGAATCGACCACTGCGGGACACCTTCTGTAAAGAAACTTGATTGAACACCATCAGTAGATATACATTGAGTTCTATCTGTCAAGCAATTTTTAAACCAGTTACATGCAACCTGGTCTAGGCCAATTGAAGAAAGCCTCTGAATTAGCAGTGAGTGATAAACAGTATGGAAAGCCTTTGACAGGTCAATGAAGAGGGCAGAACAATGTTGATTTTTATCCATGCAGGTAACCACATCATTTATAACTAGGGGTGAAACAGAGCTAGTGCTTTGACCTGATCAAAAACCTGAATGATGAACACTATACTGTATATAAAAAGTATGTGGACAACCCTTCAAATTAGTGGATTGGACTATTTCAGACACACCGTTGCTGAAAGGTGTATAAAATTGAGCACGCAGCCATGCAATCTCCATGTTCAAACATTTGCAGTAGAATGGCCTTACTAAAGAGCAACAAGCTCACAGAATGGGATCGGCGAGTGCTGAAGCACGTAGTGTCGACAACACTCACTATTGACTTCCAAACTGCCTCTGGAAACAACGTCAGCACAAGAACTGTTCATCGGGAGTATCATGAAATGGGTTTCCATGGCCAGGCACTGTACACAAGCCTACGATCACCATGCGCAATGCCAAGAGTCTGCTGAAGTGGTGTAAAGCTCGACGCCATTGGATTCTGGAGCAGTGGAAACGTGTTCTCTGGAGTGATGAACCACGCTTCACCATCTGGAAGTCCGAAGGACGAATCTGGGTTTGGCGGAAGCCATGAGAACGCTACCTACCCCAATGCATAGTGCCAACTGTAAAGTTTGGATGAGGACAAATAACGGTCTGGAGCTATTTTTCATGGTTCCAACTAGACCCCTTAGTCAAGTGAAGGGGAATCTTAATGATATGTCATACAATGGCATTCTACAAAAATCTGTGCTTCCAACTTTGTGGCAACAGTTTGAGGAAGGCCCTTTAGGAAGGCCCTTTCAGCATGACAATGCCCCGTGCACAAAGTGAGGTCCACACAGAAATGGTTTGTTGAGATCGGTGTGGAAGAACTTGATTGGCCTACACAGAGCCCTGACCTCAACACCATCGGACACCTTTGGGATGAATTAGAATGTTGACTGATTTCCAGGCCAAATCGCCCAACATCATTGCCAGACCTTGCTAATGCTCTTGTGTCTGAATGGAAGCAATTCCCCGCAGCAATGTTCCAAATTCTAGTGGAAAGCATTCCCAGAAGAGTGGAGTCTGTTATAGCAGTAAATTGGGCACCAACTCCAAATTAATGAAAATGGTTTTGGAATGAGATGTTCGACCAGCAGGTGTCCACATACTTATTGTCGTGTAGCGTGCATTTAGAATACTTTTCAAGGATAACAAAGATCTTAGCTGAGAATTAATCAAGGATTCTAATATTTTAGCTTGGCAAGAAAGTTAGGCCGCCACCTTTGTGAAGGGAAAGTACATGTGCCGCCTTCCAAACTCCGGGAGTATCACGTCATTAAATGTAACTAACCCATTTCATTCTACCATCAGAAGAACACATAGGCATACAGTGCAATCAGAAAGTATTCAGAACCCTTGACTTTTCCACATTTTGTCACGTTACACCCTTTTTCTAAAATTGATTTTTTTTAAATCCCTCATTAATCAACACACAATACCCCATAATGATGAAGTGAAAAACAGAATTTATTTTACAAATGTATTCAAATAAATAATGAAAAACAGAAACACCTTATTTACATAAGTATTCAGACCCTTTGCTATGAGAATCAAAATTAAGCTCAGGTGCATCCTGTTTCCATTGATCATCCTTAAGATGTTTCTACAACTTGATTGGAGTCAACCTGTGATAAATTCAATTAATTGGACATGATTTGGAAAGGCACATACCTGTCTATATAAGGTCCCACAGTTGACAGTGCATGTCAGAGCAAAAACCAAGCCATGAGGTTGAAGGAATTGTCTGTGGAGCTCAGAGACAGGATTGTGTCGAGGCACAGATCTGGGGAAGGGTACCAAATAATGTCTGTAGCATTGAAGGTCTCCAAGAATACTGTGGCCTATATTATTCTTAAATGGAAGAAGTTTGGAACCAACAAGAATCTTCCTAACTGAGCAATCAAGGGAGAAGTGCCTTAGTCAGGGAGGTGACCAAGAACCCAATTGTCATTCTGACAGAGCTTCAGAGTTCATCTGTGGAGATGGGAAACCTTCCAGAAGGACAACCATCTCTGCAGCACTCCACCAATCAGGCCTTTATGGTAGAGTGACTAGACGGAAGCCACTCTTCAGTAAAAGGCACATGACAGCCCGTTTAGAGTTTTCCAAAAGGCACCTAAAGGACTCTCAGACCATAGAAACAAGATTATCTGGTCTGATGAAACCAAGATTGAACTCTTTGGCCTGAATGCCAAGCATCATGTCTCGAGGAAACCTGGTACCATCCCTACGGTGAAGCGTGGTTGTGGTAGCATCATGCTGTGGGGATGTTTTTCAACAGCAGGGACTGGGAGACTAGTCAGGATCGAGGGAAAGATGAACAGAGCAAAGTACAGAGAGATCCTTAAGGATAACTTGCTCCAGAGTGCTCAGGACTTCAGACTGGGGGGAAGGTTCAGTTTCGAACAGGAAAACAACTCTCAGCACACAGCCAAGACAATGCAGGAGTGGCTTCGGGAGAAGTCTCTGAATGTCCTTGAGTAGCCCAGCCAGAGCCCGGACTTGAATACAATTGAACATCTCTGGAGAGACCTGAAAATAGATGTGCTGCCACGCTCCCCATCCAACCTGAAAGAGCTTGAGAGGATCTGCAGAGGAGAATGGGAGAAACTCCACAAATACAGGTGTGTCAAGCTTGTAGCGTCAAATCCAAGAAGACTCGAGGCTGTAAAAACTGCCAAAGGTGATTCAACTAGGTACTAAGTAAAGGGTGTGAATACTTATGTAAATGTAATGTTTCTTTTTTTTTATTATTCATTTGCAGAAAATTCTAAAAACCTGTTTTTACTTTGTCATTATGGGGTATTGTGTGTAGATTGATGAGGGGGAAAAACTATGTAATCAATTTTATAATAAGGCTGTAGCGTAACAAATTGTAGAATATTTCAAAGGGTCGGAATACTTTCTGAATGCACTGTGTATGTATGCAAAACAGACACCCACACTCTCCCTATACTAACTCCTTCTGCACTTTCACAACTGTCAATGTTGTAATTTGGAAATATCTAATTTGCAAACATCTCAACTCACTATGGGGAATAACACTGTCTATGTGCACTGTGTGTGATTACATGGCAGCCTACCAATCACCTTGTTTGGGGTTTTACTCCATACTGACTGTACGTGCCTTTCTCCCCCAGCTCTGGACCATGGTCCGTCATACCACCTGTATCATGAGCATCCCTTCCACTGCCAGCATTGAGAGCCAGCTGCCCACAACATGGAGCTCCTACCCCTGCCCAGACAGTGAGGACTTGTTTGGTTACTCAATGGCTCTTTTAGTAAAATGCTCTGCTGGTTTAATTATTTACAAGTACCTGGGCTAGCCAGAGTTAATATTTTTTCACAACACCCCCAGCACACTCAAAGATTGAACATTTGATATGCTACTCACAGCTATTGCAAAACACACCTAACCTCTATCTTCAACCCTATTCCCAGTTTCCACAGTGATGCCCGGTTACACCAGTAGCCTGTGGTCCCAGGACTACAAGCCTCAGTATTGGTCAAAGTACCTGGTGTGGCAGTGGCTCCAGCAGATGGTGGACATGCACCAGATTGACGCTGCCAGCATCCACTTCCAGAACTTTGACGTGGACGGCCGTCAACTGTGCAGCATGACCTACCAGGACTTTACACGCGCCGCGGGCACTGTGGGGCCTATCCTCTACCAAAGCCTCAACGAGCTCAAATGGAGTGGTAGGTTCACACATTGGACAAAGCTGTAACGTCCTCTGTTATTGTTAGTGTCTTATGTTAATCAGAATGGAGGCCAGGTCTGGCCATGTATTATAAAAACATACTGTTAGTGATAAATTTGGTTTTCAGATGTTTGGATGTAGTATTTCATTTCAACAATATTTGAGTCGGTTAGAAAACCACAAACAAACAAGAACAGACAGTTGAACCAGTTTACGGTGGAAGGATCAAGGATTTAAGATTTCAGCATCAAATTTGATTACATGCAACACAAAATAAAGAAGGGTGTTGTTACTGTCAGTGTAACAACAATGACCTCTTGTTTCTCCATGTCATCCCTACACAGGACAGCATCCTGGTGTGGAGTTTAACCCACTGGACATTATCAAATCAGAGCCAGATGGTAAGAGCTGTCAAAAGCATACAAACCCAGAGAGGATGTAGTACATTGTTTTTCACATGTCCTTTATTCAAAAAGCATTGTTGCATGCTTATAAAATTGTAATTTATAAAGTTATAGAATATATACAATGCTTCAGACCCTCGTAGAGAACGGGGAGTCTATAGAACAGAGAGACTCAGGGTTCCCAAACTGGCGGGCCTTGTGCTGGATTTGTCCCGGGGGTGGTTTTAATTGGCCCCAAGCAACAACAACAACAAAAAAACAAAAAAAATGTTTTGTTGAATTTCCATTGTTGGAATTAAAAGACTAAAAACAACAGGAAAGCAGTTCCAAGTGATTTTAATTGGGAAATATTTTCCCAAGCATTCACACGCATAATAGAGAGACATATGTGATTGTATACAAATAATAATAATTGATTGAATTTATAAAGCACTTTTCTACCAATTGAGGTACTCAAAGCGCCTTGCATACAGTAGTAGGGGGAAACTCAACTCACCAATGTGTAGCATAAGGTGTCATAAGGTGAATGCACCAATTTGTAAGTCGCTCTGGATAAGAGCGTCTGCTAAATGACTTAAATGTAATGTAAATGTAGCACCAATTTCAGTTATGCACGGCGACCATTTTGTACAAGATCTCTCACCACAAATCAGTTATCATGTGGAGAGGTGAGGAGTGATATATGCCTATTAGGAATGAGGAGGATGATTAGGTGGCCATGATGGAATGTGGCCAGGTTGGGAATTTAGCCATAACACCAGGGTGAACACCTCTACTTTTACAATTTTAAATGATGACAGTGTCAGGACACCCGTTTTAACATCCTGTCCAAAAGACAGCACCATACGCAGGACAATATTCCCAAATGTAATCAAGGTTTGAAATGATGTCCGTACGGGAGTTGCAACGATGGGACAAGACTGTAACTACCAACTGGATATCATGAAAATTGGGGAGAAAAAGGGGGTAAAAAGTTTTTCAAAAATGAAATAATTTGTTTGAAATCATTATGTTTTAGACAAATATTATATCTGTTTTAGCTTCTGCGGTCCATTTGCAGTCTAAAAATATCCAGTACTATTCAAAAGTTTGGACACACCTACTCATTCAAGGGTTTTTCTTTATATGTTCTACATTGTAGTGAAGACATCAAAACTATGAAATAACACATATGGAATCATATAGTAACAAAAAAGTATATAACATATTTTAGATTATTCAAGGTAGACACGCTTTGCCTTGATGACAGCTTTGCACAATCTTGGCATTCTCTCAACCAGCTTCACCTGGAATGTTTTCCCAACAGTCTTCAAGGAGTTCCCACATATGCTGAGCACTTGTTGGCTGCTTTTCCTTCACTCTACGGTCCAACTCATCCCAAACCATCTCATTTGGGTTGAGGTCGGGTGATTGTGGAAGCCAGGTCATCTGATGCAGCACTCCATTACTCTCCTTCTTGGTCAAATAGCCCTTACACAGTCTGGAGGTGTGTTTTGGGCCATTGTCCTGTTGAAAAACAAATTATAGTCCCACTAAGCGCAAACCAGATGAGATGGCGTATTGCTGCAGAATGCTGTCGTAGCAATGCTGGTTAAGTGTGCCTTGAATTCTAAATAAATCACTTACAATGTCACCAGAAAAGCACCCCCACACTATCACACCTCCTCCTCATCCATGCAACATGGTGGGAACTATACACGCAGAGATCATCCGTTCACCTACTCTGTGTCTCGCAAAGACATTGCGGTTGGAACCAAAAATCTCAAATTTGGACTCATCAGACCTAAGGACAGATTTCCACTGGTCTAATGTCCATTGCTCGTGTTTCTTGGCCCAAGTAAGTCTCTTCTTTTTATTGGTGTCCTTTAGTAGTGATTTCTTTGCTTCTTCTGATTCACACAGTCGATGTTGAGATACGTCTGTTACTTGAACTCTGTGAAGGAGAGGTTGGTAACTCTAACTTATTCTCTGCAACAGAGGTAACTCTGTGTCTTCCTTTCCTGTGGCGGTCCTCATGAGAGCCAGTTTCATCATAGCGCTTGATGGTTTTTACTTGGTCTTTTACCAAATAGGGCTATCTTCTGTATACCATCCCTACCTTGTCACAACACAGCTGATTGGCTCAAATGCAGGAAAGAATTAAATAAATTTCACAAAATAACTTTTTGTGGAACCGGCACACCGGTTAATTGAAATGCATTCCAGGTGACTACCTCATGAAGCTGGTTAAATAATGCCAAGAGTATGCAAAGCTGTCATCAAAGCATAGCGTGGCTACTTTGAAGAATCTCAAATAGAAAATATATTTTGATTTGTTTAGCACTTTTTTGGTTACTACATGATTCCGTGTGTGTTATTTCATAGTTCTGATGTCTTCAATATTATTCTACAATGTTGAAAATAGTACAAATAAAAGAAAATACCTGGGATCAGTAGGTGTGTCCAAACTTTTGACTGATACTGTATATTTACAAAAGATTGTTCCGCGGATTAATCTAGTTGATGATCCCTGCTCTAGAGAAACATTGGGATTCCAGTCATGACATAGGCCTATCTGTGCTTGTCTCAACATGTTTGACGCTAGTTAAAAAATTAAGTAAGTTAAATCTAGTCTGTGATTTCAATAAACTCTTGAGATGTTACTTTATGCCTCTTATTAAGTAAATGTAAGCTTTATGTGCTCTCCTCTCCTCATAGACTTCCCTTGTTCATTCCCAGAACCTAGCATATATCCTGCAGGTAGGTACCACATTGGAATTGATAGGAGAGACTTAAAAATGCAACATTTTAACTAACTTACAGACAGCATCATTTTTTATATGTTGACCTGTCTTTACTTTTTAGACATTTTTGATCCCTCATGTCAATGCCTCGCACCTGTGGCATCGCTCACTATCTCAAGTCCAGGTAAAAGATGAGGACTGAAAACCTATAAAGCATTATGTAAACAAAGAAATTGGAACAAGACCCAAGCCAAGGGAAGACTTTGATCTACAGTAGCCTAGTCCCCAAATAAATTATTGCTGGACCAATGTGAATTTGAAACATAAGACATCATTGAGCAAAGTGAAGTCCATGAACTGAACGTTCATGGACTTTACTCAGTAGCCTTGAATTGCCACTTTGCTTAATGATGTCTTATATTTCAAATTCACATCAGTAAGTGACAATTTTAGGAATGGGCCAGCTGAGTTTACTCCTTCACTAAACAATGCCACTGAGAAAACAATATATGACCATACAACTGAACAAACTCATCCTGTAAATGTTTCCCACACCCATGTAATTGTACAGTATTGGGTTCTGTTTGATTAGTTGGTTGGACTACTATGATGCTAGACCCACTAGTGGGTTTGATTGTCACATGTACCAAATATATTGAATGTCTTCATTTTAATTTGTTGTGAGCATCTGCTTAATGACCATGTGTCTATTAATTTACTTTCAGACACAAAGAAATCTCACAGTCGCCCTCATCAGATCAAAAAGCACAGTGAGTAGTATTTATCATCTTCAATACTGTCGTTACTTATCTTTTAATGTAAATGCTCAATCGGATGATGTCTACATGCTGAACTTTTTGTCTATGCTATAACTGATGTGCAGTAGATTGTTCTAATGTCCACCACCCATGTGTTTCTCCTCAGGCCCCCGGGGAACCCACCTGTGGGAGTTCATTAGGGACATTCTGCTGAACCCAGAGTGGAACTCAGGCCTGCTCAAGTGGGAGGACCGGACAGATGGCGTGTTCCGTTTCCTCAAGTCAGAGGCTGTTGCTCAGCTGTGGGGCAAGAAGAAGAACAACAGCAGCATGACCTACGAGAAGCTCAGCCGAGCTATGAGGTAAAGACTGAAGGGATTAGGGGGTTTTGATGTTTATTTCCTGGTTCGCATCTTAAGAAGGCAGTCATTTTGGCTGTTCCATTAACCTCCCTGTCCATACCTTTCCAGATATTACTACAAACAGGAAATCCTGGAACACGTGGATGGCCGAAGGCTGGTCTACAAGTTTGGAAAAAATGCACAAGGATGGAGGGAGTCAGAAAAGTAAAGGAGTCTGGAGGACACCTCTCCACTATTTTGTGCCTTTTTTGTGCCTTTTTTTTGCCTGTCTATTTATGTTTGTTTTTGATTTTAATGTGTTACTGTGATGTTTTACAAAGAGGAGCAGAATGCCTTGTTGCAACTCTTGACATTTGTGGGAGGTTTTGTATGATATGTTTACATTTGGTTAAGAAAGACTACATTTTACATTTAATTGCTTACCCAGCTAGCACATAACGTTCTGAGAACCAAATGTTTCTTAGAGCTTGGTGACAGCGGGGTTGTCATATGGTTATTTTGCATACAACCTTCCTACAACTTTCTGGGAATGGTGCAGGATAGTTGCTTGACTGTGGAACATTCTCGGCACATTTAAGGAACTTGAATTTGTAAAAATAATTATCTTGCTATTTCATTACTTTAACTGAATGTTTCCTAAAAGTTCAAACATGGTTGGATTTAATGTACATTTTGGTAATGTTCTAGGAATGTTCTACAACTAGTTTGACATTGGGAATGTTCTCAAATAGTTCAGAGAATGTTAAGAAACAACAGTCTTCTGTAGGAATTTCAGCATAACGTTATCTTCAGCATAACGTTTTCTGCAGGTTTCCTCACGGGTATTTTTAAAGTCATGTTCTCAGAACGTTAAGAAAATGTTCCATAAAAACCACAAGAACATTAGTAATGTTCAAATAACTTTCTAAGAATGTTATTCGAAAAAATACAATACTTAGCATCAACAAAACTGTCTTTATCCTCTATCTTGTTAAGTGTGTTCAGGTGTATTGGCCTTGCCCACTTATTGGTCAGACCTGATCTTTATTAATGTTTGTTTCCTTTCAAATTGGGTCTGTTTGAATAGACTAAAATGAACATGGCATGCTAGCTTCATCCTGGTTGCGCAGTGGAGAAATTACATGGATAGAGAACCGAAGACTATAGGTACTGAATTTCACTAACGTTGTGCTACAACAAAAAATACATGTGTTTGCAAATTAATTTCTGTGTCCTATCTAGGGTTGCAAAGGGAAGGTATTTTACTGGAAACTTTCTAAGTTTACCAGTAAACTACCAGAATTTTGACATCTTTAAATTATGTAATCTACCACAAGATACTGTATCTATTGGTCTTTTGGGGGTATTTCATAATATCACCGGTGTCTGTAATTATCTCTGTCCTGTTTTCTGGCCTTATTACATGGAAAATATATTAAATAATTAAATACAATTATTTAAAAATAAAATGAATGAGAAAGCTGTAAAATATCATCCTAAATATAAACCATCCAACTTAGCGAATACCATTGGTGCATTTTTATTTATTTTACTACGTCAACATGTATTTTTTTGTGAATGTTTTTGCCTCAAACTGGTGAAAGTTGTGATTAGATGTTGATTAGATGCTTTTTGATTAGATGCTTGTTGATTAGATGCTTTTCTAGGCTATTTTCTCTTCACCCATATGGTGTATCTATTAGAAACTCATGGACAATATGGACACAGATTTTTAATACATTGCAAAAATTTGTAAAAACCTGTTTTTGCTTTTTTCATTATGGGGTATTGTGTGTAGATTGATGAGGGGGGAAAACGATTTAATCAATAAAGGTGTCTGAATACTTTTCAAATGTGCTGTACAAGGCATCTCCTTCAGTACTGTTAATATGAAACTATTATAGGTCTTGCTGTCTTCTTTGCATTCATCCTCATCAGAAGTATTTTAGTTTTGTATAGGTAACAGATTGGGCAAGTGTAGCTACTAAAACTAAAGCATTAGTAAAGCCGCTAAAATCATGCAGTACAGTATACATCAAGCAGTTTATTAGTTACACTGGCGGGCCCCGTGGCAATAAATAAATTAAACCAAAAGCTTACCTTGACTTGGAAGAATTCCAATGTTGGATAGCCATAGCCTGCTAGCATCACTCTCTGCTTGAACCGGTTGTTTGAATAGGGTAAACTAGCTAGCTGCATTCACTAATTAAGTAAGTGAAAGTAAAATATATATATATACACACTACAGTTCATAAGTTTGGGGTCACTTAGAAATGTCCTTGTTTTTGAAAGAAAAGCAAAAAAATGTGTCCATTAAAATTACATCACATACAGTGTAGACATTGTTAATGTTGTAAATTACTATTGTAGCTGGAAAGGGCAGATTTTTTATGGAATATCTACATAGGCGTAGAGAGGCCCATTATCAGCAAACATCACTCCTGTGTTCCAATGGCACGTTGTGTTAGCTAATCCAAGTTAATCATTTAAAAGACTAATTGATCATTAGAAAACCCTTTTGCAAGTATGTTAGCACAGCTGAAAACTGTGTCCTGATTAAAGAAGCAATAAAACTGGCCTTCTTTAGACTAGTTGAGTATCTGGAGCATAAGCATTTGTGGGTTTGATTACAGGCTCAAAATGGCCAGAAACTAAGACCTTTCTTCTGAAACTCGTCAGTTTATTCTTGTTCTGAGAGATGAAGGCTATTCAATGCGAGAAATTGTCAAGAAACTGAAGATCGCTTACAACGTTGTATACTACTTCCTTCACAGAACAGCGCAAACTGGCTCTAACCAGAATTTAAAGAGGAGTGGGAGACCCCAGTGCACACCTGAGCAAGAGGACAAGTACATTAGAGTATCTAGTTTGAGACAGACACCTCACAAGTCTTCAACTGGCAGTATCATTAAATAGTACCCGCAAAACACCAGTCTCAACGTCAACAGTGAAGAGGCGACTCTGGGATGCTGGCCTTCTAGGCAGAGTTCCTCTGTTCAGTGTGTGTTCTTTTGCCCATCTTAATCTTGTCTTTTTATTGGCCAGTCTGTGATATGGCTTTACCTTTGCAACTCTGCATAGAAGGCCTAGCCTCGCGGAGTCGCCTCTTCACTTTTGACGTTGAGACTGGTGTTTTGCGGGTACTATTTAATGAAGTCGTCAGTTAAGGACTTGTGAGGTGTCTGTTTCTCAAATAATTACAGGAAAGGAGCTCTGGGATTTGTTTATTTTAGACGGTGCCGATTCCACATAATGAATTACTGTATTAGGGCTCCCGAGTGGCTTAGCAGTCTGAAGCACTGCATCTCAGCGCAAGAAGCGTCACTGTAATCCCTGGTTCGAATCCAGGCTGTATCACGTCTGGCCGTGATTGAGAGTCCCATGGGGGCGGCAGTTAGCCCACATTTGTCTAGTAACGATACCAGGATAATTTTACATGGTTATGGAAAATAGAGACCAGTCATAGAAACAATTCACTCACATATCGTATTATAAGGGTAGCACATGCTAAATTATGCGCACATAAACGTTGGGGTAGATTAAAACAAACAATTCATTATTTGAGGGAGTACAATGGACTTATCATGATCATGTTTTGTTTGTAGTTAATTAAAACCTTTTGGTTGCTGATTATGATATTAGTATTGTGAATGCTAAAGAAATGGACATTTCTCTTCCAGGATAATGGGGGTAGTAATTTTCTCTCTCTTTTGAATGTTTTCTCAGGCTATGGTCTTGGAAGAGGGGTTAGTGAAATTTTGCAGTTTTATAGGCATAAAGGTATCTGGATTCAGTGGTAAAGGGGAGTTACCAGGTTACATAAGGCCTGGCCATTTTGTTTGTTTTTGACTTATGGTTTAACACACACACACACGCCAGCATGCACACACAACTTCCTGGTTATGAATAAGGGTTAATGCCTAGGTATCTTAAAGGGGCACACACACATATGTAATTTTCAGAAGTGTTTCTTTTCTGAGTTTTAATTGAACACATTAATTATTTTGATTAAAATAATGTACTGAAGAAACTTACTGTAAACCTGGGATACAAAATCTGTGACATGTTTGACTGTTTTTTAGATAATTGGTCTAATAGAGAAAGTAACAGGGTTTGAATGAACTCTGACCTCTGTCCTGACTTTCTAGTGTGGTGAGTGCCGAGAGACACTGGATGATGATTTAAAGGTCATATTTAATACTGATTTAAAAGTAATTTGTAATACTGATAATTACGGAGAAGTTGTATAACTAATAGGACCACAAGAAGGGTAGACCTGTCTCTAGTCTATTTTTACTATGAAGCTATGGGTAAAGAAAATGTTGTTGGAGTTAGGGTAGTAATTGATTTGTAGTGTTGTTGTTTTTACACATTAGTCACTATGGTGAATTATGCGTCAAGATGGAGGAATTACCTTTTTTTTGTGTGTGGGGGGGGGGGGATTGAAGTTCACACCTTGAGTGATATGTAGGGATGTATTGAGTGATGTATGGTATGAAGGAGTGTATTGTTGCGTTCTGTTTTGGTTTGATAAATCTCACCAGATTGGGTCTGCTGGATGATCAGCATAACTTCCTAACTCTGTGACTGATCCTATGACTGTGATGAGGTTGACAGTGTGATAAGGAAGTATAAGCTCATTTGGAACATTGTTTCAACAGAATGTGATATTTTTTTTCTTTGACATGTGTTTTAGAGATTTGCATTAAGAATATTGGTAGTAGTAATAATTTGAATTGTTGTTCTGATTTGTTCTTTCTTGAGGTTATGATGGAGATGGTATCTAGATGCATAGGAGGGATAATTTGACCAAACAGGGTGTGAACCTCAAAACCCCCTCTAACCGGCTGAAGAAATGGCATTCACTACGGCCCTGTCCTGCAACACTTCTATCTAGAGACCTGAGTCTGAGCCAACGGTGTACAGCATCCAGCTGAAGTTATCAAATGTTTTTCCGCTCAGAAGTCCACATGGAGTGAGCATGGAGAGAGATCTGTTCCAAAACTTCTCTCATATTGCTGGTATACTGGTTGGCAAATGGACAAGACTTAATGAGTTGTGGTGGGGTTCAGGTGAGACATTGAAATTGGGACATTATCATGGGCCATCCACCTTGAACTCTGAAGCTATCTAAAGAAGAAAATGAAGAAAAATGCCAGAAGATTAAGTGCCGGAAAAGGGAGGGGTTTGGTCAACTTTACCCGTAATTATTTTAGACTTGGAGGTCTACACTGCTAAATGTATAGTGATTTAGGCTAAGAATGCATTGAGATACTGATCTGTAATTATAACCCTGATTAGGAACTTAATACTAGAATTATGAGATTAATTTATTGTAGGGTAATATAAATGTACATCCTGCCAGTGTTAAATTGAGTTTTTTTGATTTTGGATGATAAAACTAATGTGAATCACCGAGAAATGTCATTCAAAATTTTGGTTGGATAATTAATTGGGTTTAAATTAGGATTTGGAAACTGAATGATTTCCCTGACGTATTCCCTATTCCTGACTACATCTCTGATGAGGTCCCCAATCCTGACCATAAGGACCCAGATGTGGAGCCCACACTGAGTGTACAAGGTGCCCAGAGAGGGGTGTCTGTCACGCTGACCCCTGTCTTTGTGCATAGTGCCAGTGTGATGACTGTCCTATTTCCTGTAATGAATCTTGTGTGTGATTACATTTTCATTTTCTATTCCAGATTGTTGCGTCAAAAAACAGAACACTCAAAACATGAGCACAATGGTAGCTCTTCCTTTAAAGAACTCCAGGTCTCAAGAGGGCAGATAACCCAAAAACACGGGTGAAACTAAAAAATTGAGCCAGGATTTCTGGAGGGACTACTTTTACATGCGCACCTGGCAAATAAGCATGGGTATAAAATGTTTGGGCTAAGCTTTGCTTGGGTACTCAACATACACACAGCTCATTGTTCAACCCTAAAGATGCAACTGTTATGTAATGTTTGGAATTATTTATTATGTTGCATCCAGTGCTTAGCACAATTTACATGTTTAACTCTGGTAGGAGTGGTGACTTGTTGTGGATATTTTCTGACTGCAGAAGTAATTGCTAGAAGTGCTAGATTAAATTGTTTAAACGTTTACTTTATTCAAAGCCATGCTTTGTTGCTGTGTCATGCATTGTTTAGTGTAAAATAATGCATGTTTATTCTCTGTTTAAGGTTATCAACCTATTCCTTATTCCTCTGTCATTCAACTACTCTATTCAACAAATCAACTGTTTCAACATATTCAACAAATGGCATCAAAACCATAATAAAACACTGGAAAGGAATTGAGTTGTCCCTTTGCATCCTTCACGTGTTGAGCAAGCCGTTTACAAGTTTGGGCAGAGCTGAAATAATTATAACACCTAGACAACTTGACACAGATTGACTGTGTTTAGATAAGTCTAAAACTCAGCCACCAAAAGAAAGGTTGTTTACTATGGATGAAATGTCAGGCACCAAAAATATGTACTTTGTTGGTTTGAATTTGTTTAACAATAATCATGTAATGTTTGTATCCTTACATTTTTTTGATGAAGAAGCTTAGCTTCTTGAGAGGGGAATGTCAGGGAAAAATTACATACTTACCTGATTTGTTTGATATTAATAGTAAACGGTTATATATTTAACTAAGAGTGAGACTGGCCTGCTAATGCTGAGTTTTTATGGTGTCCACTCTAGCACCCTGCAGCTAGTCTGGGTGTGGGGAACATGGGTTTTACTAGAGAGAGCTTGAAGCTAACGATTGATATCTCGGTGAGAAAAAAAACAAACAGCCACATTCCAGTCTATCATTAGTGGTGTATGTGAGACATACTGTATGTCTCCGGTCTAACTGGTCCTGCATGCTATAGATGAGATAGAGAGAGCCTCAATGGTTCTTAGACATTCTGGGAGACACCACCAGAGGCAGATGACCATAGGATGAACCCAAAGTGGCTTATGGTGTGCCCCAATCTATATGGGATGGGTGGAACCAAGCATTCTGTGTATTAGCTTTATGAACTGTGCATTGTCTGTATGATTCAGACTCAGCCTGTCAGTCAAGACTGTTGGGCTGACGGTCTCATTGTTGCAATAATGAATAGATATTAAATAAAGATGATTGTTTGAAGAAATGACTAAGTCTCTCTCAGTACTGAATTTCCACGACATGTGGTGCATATATTTAGTATAGTTTTATCTAAAAAATAACTTTGTTTCACTATTTCCATTTTTCTGACATCCACCGAGGAGGATGGTCCTTCCCTTCTTCCTCTGAGGAGTCTCCACTGACTGGCACTGTCACCATGTCTGGCATGCACAATGCATGCTAGTAAGTTGTACTGCAAGCAGTGACACTGTAGCAGTGGTGGAAAAAGTACTCTATTGTCAAAGATAGCTTTTAAGAAAATTACTTAATGAAAACATATTGGCACCCAGTAAAATACTACTTGAGAAAGTATCTGGTTTTAAATGTACTGTTTGGGCTGCAGGGGCAGTATTGAGTAGCCGGATAAAAGGTGCCCATTTCAAACGGCCTCGTACTCAATTCTTGCTCGTACAATATGCATACTATTAATACTATTGGATAGAAAACACACTCTAGTTTCTAAAACCGTTTGAATTATAGCTGTGAGTAAAACAGAACTCATTTTGCAGCAAACTTCCTGACAGGAAGTGGAAAATCTGAAATCGATGCTCTCTTCTAGGGGCTGCCTATAAATGTCCTTGATATATCAGTATACATGCACTTCATACGTCTTCCACTAGATGTCGACAGGCAGTGAGAGAAGAAATGGAGTGTATAACTTGATCTGGGGTCGAATAAAAGCTCTTTGTATGACGTGTCACCAGTTTCCTGTTTTCTGGAGAGCGCGTGAAGGGACCTGGATTTGCCTTCTGATAAGCTGTCGTTACAGACGACTAATATCTCCGGCTTTGATTTTATTTGATACATGAGACAATATCATCGTAAAGTATGTTTTTTCAATATAGTTTTATTAGATTATTGAAATTTTTTCGGGACGTTAGGCGTGTTGCTTTGTCTGCGTATGTTCAGGAAGGAGAGCTTCGCGCCACTTTGCTAGCTTTCCATGCTAATTGACTAGAGAAGAGGACATTCTAAATCCAAACAACGATTGTGCTGGACAAAGGACCCCTTGTACAACATTCTGATGGAAGATCAGCAAAAGTAGGACCCATTTTATGATATTTCATATCTGTTGTACATGTGAACTAGTAGTTTGCGTCCAGGTTTTGGGCACGCTCTCGCCATAATGTAAACTGCATATCGTAATGAAGTTATTTTTAAAAATCTAACACGGCGATTGCATTAAGAACTAGTGTATCTATCATTTCCTATACAACATGTATTTTTTATGTTTATGAATAGTTATTTGGTCAGAACATGTGTGCCAGAAAAAGTGTCAGAAAAATATCCGGACGTTGTGGGAAAAAGATGCTACGTTAGCACAATGTATAACCACTGATTTCAGCTCTAAATATGCACATTTTCGAACAAAACATAAGTCTATGTGTAACCTGATGTTATAAGACTGTCATCTGATGAAGCTTATCAAGGTTAGTCAAAAATTATATATTTTGCTGGTTTATTCGCTATCGCTAACGTGCCTATTGCTATCGCTAACGTGCCTTGATGAATGAATGCGGTAGTGTGGTAGGCTATTGTAGTAAGCTAATATAATGCTATATTGTGTTTTCGCTGTAAAACACTTAAAAAATTGGAAATATTGACTGGATTCACAAGATGTTTGTCTTTAATTTGCTGAACACCATTGATTTTTCAGAAATGTTTTATGATGAGTATTTAGGTATTTGACGTTGGTGTCTGTAATTACTCTGGCTGCTTCGGTCCTATTTGTGACGGTAGCTGTGATGGTAGCTGCAATGTAAAACGGATTTTTACCTCAAATATGCAAATGTTTCGAACAAAACATAGATTTATTGTATAACATGTTATAAGACTGTCATCTGATGAAGTTGTTTGTTGGTTAGTTTGGTTGGTTCTTGGTTAGTTAGGTTGGCTTTGTGCATGCTACCTGTGCTGTGAAAAATGTCTGTCCTTTTTTGTATTTGGTGGTGAGCTAACATAAATATATGTGGTGTTTTCGCTGTAAAACATTTTAAAAATCGGACATGTTGGCTGGATTCACAAGATGTGTATCTTTCATATGCTGTATTGGACTTGTTAATGTGTTAAATATTTAAATATTTAAATATAAAGTTAAATATTTCAAAAAAATGTATTTTGATTTTCGCGCCCTGCACTTGAAGTGGCTGTTGTCATATTGTGCCTGGCTTCGGGCTTGCAGCCCAAAGAAGTTAAGTACAAGTCACATTGTATAATGATTGGAGACAGGTGCAGGAATACGTAATAGGGTTTTTTATTTTCTCCACCCAAACAAAAGAGCGAGGTGTAAACCTCTAAATAATACATGGGACGAGACCCGTAAAACAAGTGCAAAATAACACGTAGCATGGATGCCGATACAATAGATCTTATCTGTCGGAAAGATATCAGTTTGTCTCTGTGAATGGTTTGTCCTCTGACAAATCAACTGTACATTTCGGTGTTTCTCAAGGTTCTGTTTTAGGACCACTATTGTTTTCACTATATATTTTACCTCTTGGGGATGTTATCCGAAAACATAATGTTAACTTTCACTGCTATGTGGATGACACACAGCTGTACATTTCAATGAAACATGGTGAAGCCCCAAAATTTCCCTCGCTAGAAGCCTGTGTTTCAGACATAAGGAAGTGGATGGCTGAAAACGTTCTACTTTTAAACTCGGACAAAACAGAGATGCTTGTTCTAGGTCACAAGAAATAAAGAGATCTTCTGTTAAATCTGACAATTAATCTTGATGGTTGTAAAGTCGTCTCAAATAAAACTGTGAAGGACCTCGGCGTTACTCTTGACCCTGATCTCTCTTTTGACGAACATATCAAGACTGTTTCAAGGACAGCTTTTTTCCATCTACGTGACATTGCAAAAATCAGAAATTTTCTGTCCAAAAATGATGCAGAAAAATCAATCCATGCATTTGTTACTTCTAGGTTAGACTACTGCAATGCTCTACTTTCCGGCTACCCGGATAAAGCACTAAATAAACTTCAGTTAGTGCTAAATACGGCTGCTAGAATCCTGACAAGAACCAAGAAATTTGATCATATTACTCCAGTGCTAGCTTCCCTACACTGGCTTCCTGTTAAGGCAAGGGCTGATTTCAAGGTTTTACTGTTAACCTATAAAGTGTTACATTTTTTTTATTTTTTTATTTCACCTTTATTTAACCAGGTAGGCAAATTGAGAACACGTTCTCATTTACAATTGCGACCTGGCCAAGAGGGAGGTGAAGGCAAACAAAATATATATATAAATAAATAAAAATATAAAAAGGCCATGGTGGTGAAGTAAATACAATATAGCAAGTAAAAAAAACACTGGAATGGTTGGTTTGCAGTGGAAGAAGGTGCAAAGTAGAGATAGAAATAATGGGGTGCAAAGGAGCAAAATAAATAAATACAGTAGGTAAAGAGGTAGTTGTTTGGGCTAAATTATAGATGGGCTATGTACAGGTGCAGTAATCTATGAGCTGCTCTGACAGCTGGTGCTTAAAGCTAGTGAGGGAGACAGCAAGGAGGGTTTGCTCCTACCTATCTTTCCGAGTTGGTCCTGCCGTACATACCTACACGTACGCTACGGTCACAAGACGCAGGCCTCCTAATTGTCCCTAGAATTTCTAAGCAAACAGCTGGAGGCAGGACTTTCTCCTATAGATCTCCATTTTTATGGAATGGTCTGCCTACCCATGTGAGAGACGCAGACTCGGTCTCAACCTTTAAGTCTTTACTGAAGACTTATCTCTTCAGTAGGTCATATGATTGAGTGTAGTCTGGCCCAGGAGTGTGAAGGTGAACGGAAAGGCTCTGGAGCAACGAACCGCCCTTGCTGTCTCTGCCTGGCCGGTTCCCCTCTCTCCACTGGGATTCTCTGCCTCTAACTCTATTACAGGGGCTGAGTCACTGGCTTACTGGTGCTCTTTCATGCCGTCCCTAGAAGGGGTGCGTCACTTGAGTGGGTTGAGTTACTGACGTGATCTTCCTGTCTGGGTTGGCGCCCCCCCTTGGTTTTGTGCTGTGGTGGAGATCTTTGTGGGCTATACTCTTTGTCTTGTCTCAGGATTGTAAGTTGGTGGTTGAAGATATCCCTCTAGTGGTGCGGGGGCTGTGCTTTGGCAAAGTGGGTGGGGTTATATCCTTCCTGTTTGGCCCTGTCCGGGGGTATCATCGGATGGGGCCACAGTGTCTCTTGACCCCTCCTGTCTCAGCTTCCAGTATTTATGCTGCAGTAGTTTATGTGTCGGGGGGCTAGGGTCAGTTGGTTATATCTGGAGTACTTCTCCTGTCTTATCCAGTGTCTTGTGTGAATTTAAGTATGCTCTCTCTAATTCTCTCCTTCTCTCTTTCTTTCTCTCTCGGAGAACCTGAACCCTAGGTTCATACGTCAGGACTACCGGGCATGATGACTCCTTGCTGTCCCCAGTCCACCTGGCCTTGCTACTATTCCAGTTTCAACTGTTCTGCCTGCGGTTATGGAACCCCTACCTGTCCCAGACCTGCAGTTTTCAACTCTTAATGATCGGCTATGAAAAGCCAACTGACATTTATTCCTGATTATCATTTGACCATGCTTGTCACTTATGAACATTTTGAACATCTTGGCCATGTTCTGTTATAATCTCCACCCGGCACAGCCAGAAGAGGACTGGCCACCCCTCATAACCTGGTTCCTTCCTAGGTTTTGGCCTTTCTAGGGAGTTTTTCCTAGCCACCGTGCTTCTACACCTGCATTGCTTGCTGTTTGGGGTTTTAGGCTGGGTTTCTGTACAGCACTTCGAGATATTAGCTGATGTACGAAGGGCTATATAAAATAAACTTGATTTGAATAGCACAGGTACTCACACGGACATGGTAACAATAACAGACAAGGGAGAACAGAGGGCACATACATACAAATACTAATCAGGGGGAATGGGAATCAGGTGTGCGTAATAAGACAAGACAGTCCGGGATTGGTGGTAATGAATCCAGTTCAGTGACACCTAGAAGGCCGGTGAGGTAGACCTCCGGAGCTGGTGAAGGGAATGAGCAGCAGTACCGTTGGGATCCAAGACAGTAACCAACGCGCTGAAGGTGGGACAAAACCGGCCTTGGGGAAGACTACAGGGATGAGGTGCGGGTCAGTCAGGGCACCGAGAGTGAAAATCCCTTTTCAGCGAAGCGTCCAAGTTGTCCAACGCAGGAACTCAGCACCGCGGTCTCCTCAGTGTGCCGAAACCAATCATCCTCCACAGGGGCCTCGGTCTGGCACGCATGCCAAGGTGCCAGGGCCAGCTGATATCCCAACACACACTGGAAAGGAGTGAGGTTAGTGGAGGGAATTCTGCGCGTACTCAGCCCAAGGTAGAAAATCCACCCACTCCGTTGGCCAGTCCTGACAGTAACACCTCAGGAACCTGCCCACTTCCTGATTGACCCTCTCCACCTGCCCATTAGCTTGAGGGTGGTACTCCGGGATCAAATCAAATATATTTATAAAGCTCTTCTTACATCAGCTGATATCTCAAAGTGCTGTACAGAAACCCAGCCTAAAACCCCGAACAGCAAGCAATGCAGGTGTAGCTAGGAAAAACTCCCTAGAAAGGCCAGAACTTAGGAAGAAACCTAGAGAGGAACCAGGCTCCCGTGATCCAGTAGTGCTGGAAGACGTGTGTAAAAAGAGCCTCTGCGGTTTGCATGGCCAATGGGACCCCAGGCAGAGGAAGGAGGCGACAAGCTTTGAAAACTGGTCCACAACGACGAGAACGGTGGTGTTCCCTTGGGAGGGGGGAAGGTCAGTGACAAAGTCCACCGGGAGGTTAGACCAGGGTCGTTGTGGAACCGGCAGGGGAAGGAGATTTCCATAAGGGAGGTGTCTGGGTGTCTTAGACTGGACACAGATGGAGCAGGAAGAGACATAAACCCGGACGTCCTTCGCCAAGGTGGGCTACCAGTACATCTCAGTCAGGCAGGCGATGGTACGGCCTATCCCAGGATGACCTAACACAGGTGCCGCCCAGGTATGGAGGCAGTCCCGCACACCTGTGGGCATGGTTTTCCGGGCAATGTGCAGGTATGGGTTCCGTACACAGGGCCTGCCGTATGTAGGCGTCCACGTCCCACACCACTGGTGCGATGATACGGGACGGAGAGAAGAAGGGGGTCTTTTCACGTTTGGATGAAAAGCGTACCCAGAGTAAACTGCCTGCTACTCAGTCCCAGTTGCTAATATATGCATATTATTAGTAGATTTTGATAGAAAACACTCTGGAGTTTCTAAAACTGTTTGAATGATGTCTGTGATTATAACAGAACTCATATGGCAGGCGAACACCTGAACAAAATTCAACCAGCAAGTGGGAAATCTGAGGTGCTACTGGTAGCAATTTAATGTAGCTTTTTGCCGATGTTTACTGACACCGGCCAAATTCAACGGGTGTTGAGCGTTTGTAAATTCATCAGTTATTCTGCGCTCTCTGACAGACTTAGACGAGAGTGCTCTGAAATCGGAATAGATGGCCAGACTGAATTTAGCAATGCACCCGAAATGGTTACTTACATAGTGGAGTCTTTTGTTAAGACATGTAGCTAGCTAGTTATGGAAACAATGAATCATAATCCCAACTCATGACTTTACTATCATGCATGAATCTGCAGGTAGCTAACCACCAAGTCAATGTTAGCTAACATTAGGCTATAGCCAGCAAAACAAATTGCTCTGGGATACGAATAATAAGTCATACACGTAGCGTTAGCTAGTGAGCTAGCCAGCTAACGTTAGCTAGCTAGCTAGGTAAACAATGAACCATAATCACAAATCTTGACGTTACTACCCTGCATGAATCTGCAGGTACCTAACCAACCAGGTGCAATGTTAGCTAGCTAACATTAGCCTATAGCTAGCCAAGCAAATGGCTCTTTCTGTCAAAATGTGAAACGTGTCAAATGTGAAAATTTAGCTAGCTAGACTATCTTACCCGTATACATCATTCATGGTTAAACACATCTCCTGTCGGATGCCATGGTTGCCCTTAGTTTGAAGATGTAATCCGGAGAAAGGAGTTTTCTCCATCTCCTTAGCTATCAGACTTGAATTCCACTGATTTCAATTCTCAGTCCTCCAGAAAGTGGAGAGCAACACAGTTTTAATACACAATAATAAAAAATTCAAGCTGTGTTAGACAGGATTACCTAGACATACTGACCAGCACAAATAGACAGAAGCATGCTTTGTGGCAGACCAATCCAAACTCATCTCTTGGCATGACCAGTACACTCATTATTTCAGCCAATCATGGTTGCTGTCTTTTTCTTTGGCTAAACCATCTAGGCTTGTAATTTAGCAATTATATTCGTATTTACAGATTTTTACTCGTATTTAAGATTTTTACTCGTATTTTTATTCGTATTTAAGTAATGACAAGTTTGTTAATTAATGCAACGTTCACATGTTCGAGAAGGCCAAAAAACACATATTGAATAAAAAAGTTTGCGTTCAAACGGCTCTCCTGTGAAGTCGTAAATACGCCTAGTTTCCTGACACGGGTCACATATATTGTCACGTTCCTGACCTGTTTTCCTTTGTTTTGTATTCATTTTTAGTTGGTCAGGGCGTGAGTTGGGTGGGTTTGTCTATGTTTTGTATTTCTATGTGGGGTTTTGTGTTCGGCCTGGTATGATTCTCAATTAGAGACAGGTGTGTATTGTTTGTCTCTAATTGAGAGTCATACAAAGGCAGCCAGGGTTTCACTGGTGTTTTGTGGGTGTTTGTTCCTGTGTCCTCACAGGACAGTTGAAGGTTAGTCACGTTTGTTGTTTTGTAGTTTGTAGTGTCTTGTTTGCTGTGTGTTCATTAAAAGATGGCTTATTTCCCTCAATCCGCATCTTGGTCCTATCCATGCTCCTCCTCGTTAAAGGGGGAGAACAACATTGACAGCCTTTACAGAAACACCCACCACAACAGGACCAAGCGGATTGAGGAGAGAGAACAAGAACTAAAGCAATGGAGAGAAGAGGAATGGAGTTGGGAGCAAATTTTCAATGGAGAAGGACCCTGGGCTAAGGTGGGAGAGAATCGCCGCTCTCGGGAGGAGAAGAAGGCAGCCACAGCCCAGGAGCGCAGGTATGAGGGTACGCGGCTAGCACGGAAGCCCGAGAGGCTCACCCAAAAATTTCTTGGGGGGGGGCTAAAGGGGAGTGTGGCGAAGCCGGGTTGGATACCTGAGCCAACTCCCCGGGCTTGCCGTGGAGTAAGAGGGCGTCGTACTGGTCAGACACCGTGTTATGCGGTGAAGCGCACGGTGTCCCCAGTACGCGTGCTTAGCCCAGTGCGGGCTATTCCACCTTGCCGCACTGGGAGGGCTAGGTTGGGCATCGAGCCGGATGCCATGAAGCCGGCCCAACGTATCTGGCCTCCAGTACGTCTCCTCGGGCCGGCGTACATGGCACCAGCCTTACAGGTGGTGTCCCCGGTTCGCCTGCATAGCCCAGTGCGGGCTATTCCACCTCGCCGCACTGGCAGGGCTACGGGGTCCATTCAACCTGGTAAGGTTGGGGAGGCTCGGTGCTCAAGAGCACGTGTCCTCCTTCACGGTCCGGTATATCCGGCGCCACCTTCCCACCCCAGCTCAGTACCACCAGTGCCTACACCACGCACCAGGCTTCCAGTGCATCTCCAGAGCCCTGTTCCTCTTCCACGTACTCTCCCTATGGTGCGTGTCTCCAGCCCGGTGCCTCCAGTTCCGGCACCACGCACCAAGCCTCCTGTGCGTCTCCAGAGCCCTGGACGCACTGTTCCTTCTCCCCGCACTCGCCCTGAGGTGCGTGCCCTCAGCCCGGTACCTCCAGTTCCGGTACCACGCACCAGGCCTAGAGTGCGCCACGAGAGTCCAGTGTGCCCTGTTCCTGTTCCCCGCACTCGCCCTGAGGTGCGTGCCCTCAGCCCGGTACCTCCAGTTCCGGTACCACGCACCAGGCCTATAGTGCGTCTCAGCCGGCCAGAGTCTGCCGTCTGCCCAGCGGTGCCTGAACGGCCCGTCTGCCCAGCTCCGTCTGAGCCATCTGTCTGCCCAGCGCCGTCTGAGCCATCTGTCTGCCCAGCGCCGTCTGAGCCATCTGTCTGCCCAGCGCCGTCTGAGCCATCTGTCTGCCCAGCGCCGTCTGAGCCATCTGTCTGCCCAGCGCCGTCTGAGCCATCTGTCTGCCCAGCGCCATCTGAGTCAGCCGTCTGCCACGAGCCATTAGAGCCGCCCGTCTGTCCCGAGCCAGTAGAGCCGTCCGTCAGTCAGGAGCCGCTAGAGCCGTCCGTCAGTCAGGAGCTGCCAGAGACGCCCGCCAGTCAGGAGCTGCCAGAGACGCCCGCCAGTCAGGAGCTGCCAGAGACGCCCGCCAGTCAGGAGCTGCCAGAGACGCCCGCCAGTCAGGAGCTGCCAGAGACGCCCGCCAGTCAGGAGCTGCCCGCCAGTCAGGAGCTGCCCTACAGTCCGGAGCTGCCCTACAGTCCGGAGCTGCCCTACAGTCCGGAGCTGCCCTACAGTCCGGAGCTGCCCTACAGTCCGGAGCTGCCCTACAGTCCGGAGCTGCCACTCAGCCCGGACCTGCCGGAGTCCCTCAGCCCGGACCTGCCGGAGTCCCTCAGCCCGGACCTGCCGGAGTCCCTCAGCCCGGACCTGCCGGAGTCCCTCAGCCCGGACCTGCCGGAGTCCCTCAGCCCGGACCTGCCGGAGTCCCTCAGCCCGGACCTGCCGGAGTCCCTCAGCCCGGACCTGCCGGAGTCCCTCAGCCCGGACCTGCCGGAGTCCCTCAGCCAGGACCTGCCGGAGTCCCTCAGCCAGGACCTGCCGCCCCTTATCCCGGTGCTGCCCCTTGTCCCGGTGCTGCCCCTTGTCCCGGTGCTGCCCCTTGTCCCGGTGCTGCCCCTTGTCCCGGTGCTGCCCCTTATCCCGGTGCTGCCCCTTATCCCGGTGCTGCCCCTTCATTTAGGTGGGGTTAGTGGGAGGGTGGTCATTGGGAGGGGGATAAAGAAGCGGGGATTGATTATGGTGGGGTGGGGACCTCGTCCACCGCCAGAGCCGCCACCGTGGACAGACGCCCACCCAGACCCTCCCCTAGACTTTGTGCTGGTGCGCCCGGAGTTCGCACCTTAAGGGGGGGGTTCTGTCACGTTCCTGACCTGTTTTCCTTTGTTTTGTATTCATTTTTAGTTGGTCAGGGCGTGAGTTGGGTGGGTTTGTCTATGTTTTGTATTTCTATGTGGGGTTTTGTGTTCGGCCTGGTATGATTCTCAATTAGAGACAGGTGTGTATTGTTTGTCTCTAATTGAGAGTCATACAAAGGCAGCCAGGGTTTCACTGGTGTTTTGTGGGTGTTTGTTCCTGTGTCCTCACAGGACAGTTGAAGGTTAGTCACGTTTGTTGTTTTGTAGTTTGTAGTGTCTTGTTTGCTGTGTGTTCATTAAAAGATGGCTTATTTCCCTCAATCCGCATCTTGGTCCTATCCATGCTCCTCCTCGTTAAAGGGGGAGAACAACATTGACAGCCTTTACATATATAGTTACAGCAAGCAAAGGTAGGAGAGTCAGACACAATCACATGCAACAACGTCACTCACACTTACTTCCAGTATAGGTACCTACAACGACGAGACAGCCTACAGGGAGGTGAGGGCACTCGGAGTGTGCTGTCAGGAAAAAAAACTCTCACTCAACATCAACAAAACTAGGAAGATGATTGCTGTTTCCTGAAGTCCACAGAGGGAGCACCCTCTTATCCATATTGAAGGGATAGCAGTGGAGAAGGTAGAACGTTTTAAATTCCTCAGCATACACATCACAGACAAACTGAAATGGTCCACCCACACAGACAGTGTGGTGAAGAAGGCGCAACAGCGCAACGCATCCCCGGGGGCAAACTACCAGCCCTCCATAACACCTACAGCACCCGATGTCACAGGAAGGCCAAAAAGATAATCAAGAACATCAACCACCCGAACCACTGCCTATTCACCCCGCTACCATCCAGAAGGGGAGGTCAGTACAGATGCATCAAAGCTGGAACCGAGAGACTATCTGAAGATCATCAGACTGCTAAACAGCAATCACTAACTCAGAGAGGCTGCTGCCTACATTGAGACCCAATCACTGGCCACTTGAATAAATGGATCATTAATCATTTAAACAATGCGCTCTAAATAATACCACTTTAATAATGTTTACATATCTTACATTACTCATGTCACATGTATATACTGTATTTATACCATCTATTGCACCTACTGTATTTATACCATCTATTGCACCTTGCCTATGCCACTCGGCCATCACTCGTCCATATACTGTACTTACATGTACATATTCTCATTCACCCCTTTAGATTTGTGTGTATTAGGTAGTTGTTGGGGAATTGTTAGATTACTTGTTAGATATTACTGCACTGTCGGAACTAGAAGCACAAGCATTTCACTACTCTCGCATTAAACATCTGCTAACCATGTGTATGAGACAAATGACATTTGATTTGATTTGATTAGGAGTTGTTGGTTATGTGGGCCGGGTGCAGAAGCTGGGATCCTTGGGATATGTTGCCTCCTCTGCATTTGAGGTCTTACCAATGCCTTGCCCAGCTCCTAGTGAAAGAGCTGTCTCCTCTGGAGCTTCCCTCTGTTCCCATCTGGGTTCAATGCCATCCAGATGACAAGCGCGTTGTACGCCAAGATGTCCAAGATGTTGAAGAATATCACAAGTGGCCAGCGAAGGGTTCTTCTTTTGCAGCTGTAACCAGTCACCAGTTTGTCTGAATTGTCCAACCCTCCCATTTTGTTTCATTGTAATCCATTATGATTTCTGTTTTTTGATGTTCCTGGCCACAGAGTCTCTCATCCCTATGCAGCGTAGCACATTTTTGCCTTTCTTTGGCACATAGGACACTAGGGACGTGTCGGCCATGCACACAAACTTAGAGGACATAATAGGCCTGTTCCATGTATTCAACAGCTGAGGTGGGAGCTCTGGCTTGTTTTTTCGTACTGTTCCGTCAACTTCCTCTTAAGGAGCTCCTGTCCCAGCTTGTGTGAAGTAAAAAAGTCATTGCATGTGATGTTGTGGCCACAGAGTACCTGTGTCATGTCCAGGACAAATCACATCCCTTGACTCTTCTCAGGGGCTCCTCCATCTGGCTTCCCCTTATACACTTGCAGGTTCCACGCATATGATGAAACAGCATCACAGGCAGCCCAGGTTTTGATTTCACATTTTGCGGGTATAGACGGTATGTACTGTCTGAAGTGGCAGCGGCCCCTAAATGGCATAAGCTGCTAATCAACAGAAACGTTGGGCCCAGGGTTGTAAAACAGGGGAACGTGGTCCACCCAGTTGTCCCACATTGACCTGATTGCACCTAGCTTGTCTCTCTGTGCGCCGAGCTGGTCTGGTGTCTTGGTTATTGAAGGGGATAATCCTGGAAATAATGTGACAGTTATACAGAGACATTGTTGCACAGAAAAGTTATCTGACAGCTTCTGCATCCCACAGGGATTCTGTGGATTCCCCATTTGATCTAAAAACACCAGCAAGGATAAGAACCCCAAAGTATGCATGTAAATGAGTTTGGTCCATCCTTCCATCTCTCTCCAAAAACATGCCTTCCCTCCTAATTAGTACAGTCCACAATTATTTTCTGAATGGTGTCTGGGATGAACAGTTCAGAAGAATACTTTATGTCCTGCATATGAGTAATCGCAATCCGTGCCGGCCCTGGTTGCATCCTTATCACATTAGCCGCCATGCCGGGTGGCTCATTCCTTGGGCAAGAAGACCATTCAATTTCACAATTTTTTTACATCCATATTTCTCTTCCTGCAGGCTGCTGATGAGCTGGCTGCTGACGGGCTGGTCCTGGGGCTGGCTGCTGACGGGCTGGTCCTGGGGCTGGCTGGGGGTCAATCTCATCCTCTTCTTCCAACTCACTCTCAGACTCCAAATTGACAGAGACATGATCCTCATATATGGAAAATTCTTCATCTTCCAAAGTGGGAGACGCTCCTTCCACACTAGCTTCTCTCTCTGCAAAAATTATTTGAGCAGAGATTATTTTTTGCCATACTGATTGATTTTGGTAAGGAGCCACACATACAAAGCAATTTATTTGTTTTCTTCCTCCTCCAATTTGCACCTGGCTGGGGTAGAGTTGGGGAAAATACAGAATTTTTAGCAACGCATCGAAATAATTGATCGAAATATTGTATTTAAATAACATTGTGCAGGTTCCCGCAAGACATTGTGTAGTTTCACACACTACAAAGGGTAAAGAGAGTACGAGAAAAGCAGGACACAGGCAGACAGGCAGACAGGCAGGGAGACAGACAGGTTCTTGGTGCTATGTTGAAACAGCAGACCCAGGGAGGAGGAAGACAGAGTGAAGGCATTCTGCATACATTTTTGTTAAATTTTCACTTGTTTTCACTTATACTCACACTCTTCCACACTTTTATTACCCTCGGGTCCAGTGAACCCGAACACCACATATTTAATATAAATGATGTGTAGGGGGGTTGCACAGTGTGCACTCAATGAAAATGTGTTATTTTACATGTTCTTCACAGAAAATGAGCCAAGGCCAATGAGTCTCCGGTTGAATAAATAATTCATTATATAATTTTTATTTTAGTAAACATTGAAAATGGGTCCAACAGATCCGAACACCACTCCACCATACCAAGGGTTAAATCAACTATACTGAACAAAAATATAAACTGCCAGGCCACGCTACCTGGCAGGTAGTCTAGCGGTTAGAGCGTTGGACTAGTACCTGAAATGTTGCAAGATTGAATCCCCAAGCTGACCAGGTCAAAATCTGTCGTTCTGCACCTGAACAAGGCAGTTAACCCACGGTTCCTAGGCCATCATTGAAAATAAGAATTTGTTTTTAACTGACTTGCCTAGTTAAATGAATAAAGGTAAATAATACCCCCCTTAATTTATGTTGCTGTAGGCAATCTGCTGCCGCGTGCACGTGTAGAACGCAAAGGAACAATGCCTATTTGTGGAAAAATGTGATATTTTTAACTAAAGCTTATCTCTTCAAAGAGTAGATATTTGGCAAAGGTGGGTGTTTTGGAAACCTCACCTCTTTCTGATACAATATAGAAATGTCGCGCAGCGGTCTAACGCACTGCATTGCTGTGTTACGGTGTCACCACAGCTTGGGGTTCGAACCCAGGCTGTGTCACAACCGGCCATGACCGGGAGTCCCACAGGGCGGTACACAGCTGGCCCAGCGTCGTCCGGGTTAGGGGAGGGTTAGGCTGGGAGGGCTTTACTTGGCTCATTGCGATCCAGCAACTCCTTGTGCCGGGCTGGCTGCCTGAAGGCTGACATCGGTGGTCAGTTGAACTGTGTTTCCTCCGACACATTTGTGCCGCTAACTTCTGGGTTAAGTGAGCGGGTGTTAAGAAGCGCGGCTTGACGGGTCATGTTTCGTATGATGCATGACTCGACCTTCGCCTCTCCAGAGCCCGTTGGGGAGTTGCAGCGATGAGACAAGATCGTAATTGGATATCACGAAATTGGGTAGAAAAAGTGGGTAAAATATATATATTTTTAATCTAAATGTCTTAACTGCATGTGACTGTAGGAGTGCTTGAAAAAGTCACTTTTTGGCACTCCAGGGATTTGGTCCTCTTAAAACGTCTTTTAACACAAATTCTGTTTGAGATAATGAAATTCTAACATCGTGCGTGTGTCAAACTGACTTCCTCTGCACTTCTAGCGTTAAGTAGTAATTCAAGCCATTTTTACTAAGACCCATGTCTTACTCAGAAAGTGTCTGGCTTCTGCTATTTTGTGTTTGTGCACTTAAAGAGATCATTTTCACTGTCTCATGAATGGTATGTTGAAACACCTTCTCACGTGATGGTGTTCAGGATCTGTAATTCAAACAAACACATTTTTATTGAAACTGTTACAGGGATACTTTGTTTTAATTCAAAGTTGAATAACTTTTAGCATATCTGGTTAGATTGACTAGATGGATACCCTATCAACATTATTTCATTGGAGGCCAGGAATCTCTGACAAAAGGGGACAGTATGCATACGCTATAACCCATGCAATCACTTCTCTGGCTCCTCGTATCCTTTGTCACATTGGAAAGATTAGATCCCAATTTGAATGAGCTGTGCTAGATATTTGTTTGTATTTCAAAGAGAAGACATTTATGCAATCAGATAGACGGTGGAGGAAGAATAAGGAAGTGATGACAGATAACCACAGGCATAAAGACAAACCCAGCAGGCTCTCTGTCTCTGTCCCAGTCCCTGCTCACTGGAGGTATTGTGCTTGTACAACAAATACCCAATCACAGTTTATCAGAGCCACTTATCACTCTTAGTCCACACTCACAGGGCCCTTTAAGGCATACGGTCCAAGTCGTGAGTAAGACATATTCAGCTGGAGTTATAATGCAGGGAGAACAGTAAACTGACACTTGTATATTATATCCTTAGTGGATATATCATACTATCCAAAAAACACACTGATATCAAGTAGCCTATGACTCCATCTGGAAAGGAGCAATGTGTGTTTGGAAGCATTGTCTCCTCTACCGGAAGATACACTTTAACTTTTTGTTAGCACAGAAACAAGTGAGAGGTTCCTTTGGATAGCCAAAGTGATAGAATATGTAAACAACTTTTAACATGCCTGCCTATCTTCACAACACACCATCCAGAGAGAGAAAAACCAAATGTAGCTAGCAAGCTTGACAACTTCAGCCAGTTAGCTTAGGTGTTTGACTGCCAGTAAGGGATTTGATTAATACCCCGGGCGAATCAGGTTAGCGTTGATTTAATTCATTTTGGAATCAGGCTGTCTCCCGGGTTTGGGCCTGGTGTCCTGTTTTGGCCGATGGAGAAGTCGGCTCAAAACAAAAGTGACGGAGGTTAAGCACGCGGAGTAATGAGTAGGATTATTTCACATGCAAAAGTAATTGCTTTAAAAAGTATATCTATAAAAAGACTTTATCTCCCTTAAAATATATTGAAAAGATATGTTGTGCGTTTCCAAACGATGCATCTTGCTGCCTTGTGGACAACATGATCGAGCGGCACAGATTACTGTTTGATTTGAGAAAGGCTTTCATCCTCATCGCTTTTGCTCATTCATGTTTCCCTGTTCAGCCCAGTATACTTAATTAAACTTTCTGATTGTGAGATCAGATAAGTTAGCTGGACAGCCGGTGTCCGCTCAGAGTGGTTTGAGAAATAATTTATAAGTTGTGAGAATGTTTGTTGTTAGCTGGGTGAGGTTTGATTGGGTGGGGTTTGATTTCAAGTAATGCCCACTAACACGGGTCATCAAGGCAAAGGGTGGCGACTTTGAAGAATCTGAAATATAAAATATATATCTTGATTTGTTTAACACTTTTTTGGTTACTACATGATTCCATATATGTTATTTCATAGTTTTGATGTCTGTACAATTATTCTACAATGTAGAAAATAGTAAAAATATGAAAAACCCTTGAATGAGTAGGTGTGTCCAGACCTTTGACTGGTACTGTATATATATGAATATATATATATTTCCAAAATGTATATTTATGGCGGATTGGAAATGATGCAAAGATTTACATTGCAAATTAAAGCTGATCTTTTTAAATCTATGCAAAGGAGATGTGTTTTGCGCTGCATGAGACAAATGGTGGTCACGCCCCGACCTTTCCTAGTATCCTGACCACCATATTGTGACCAACAGATACATATCTGTATTCCCATTCATGTGAAATCTGTACATTAGGGCCAAATTATATTATTTCAAATGACAGATTTTCTTATATAAACTGCAACCCAGAAAAATCTTTTAAACTGTTGCATGTTGCATTTATATTTTTGTTGAGTATACAATACATAGTTAATAAATATCAAACAAGTTTAAAAAAAGAAAAAAATATATATTTAAATTGTGCTGTGCTAGCACTTTTTCTGTAAAAAAAATACTGGACATGACATTTTCATCAGGTTGCAGTTGAACTACAAGTTCATTACAGAGGAAGACTACAAAGAAGGACCTCAAAGATCCAAGAAAAACGTCTTTGGCATTTTGTTTTTATAGGAGAGTTGCAGTCAAATAGTAATCTTGATGAATGTATATCTGTCTAGTCACCTGGCTCATTTTAAATCGTATATAAACTATTCCACGTAATGGCTTTGTGTTGTACCACTTTACGGTTGATTTTTTTTTACTCTTATCACATGGTAGGCATAAACTTGGGCAGCTCTTATCGACTGAGGACGAAAACATGGCGGCCTCCTTGCGTTTGGGTCGTCAAGGAATTCTATTTGGCCTGAGATTTGCAAAGCTTAAAAAAAAATCCTGGACTTCATATTCGTTTCAGGACAATGTCAGGCAGTTCTTTCAATCGCCATATTTATTTGGTAAGCGTTGATACTTAATTTATTGTACTAACGTTCGTTGCGGATGACAGCCGCTAGCAAACTTGCAAGCTAACCGCTTATTTATTTTTACATCACCCACTTCTAAAAAAAAAAATACGTTTCATCCAGATGTCACTGCATCTATGGGTCTTCTTGAAGTAATATGGGTCTTACGTTTCCTTGGCTTTGCTGAACATTATCAGACGCTCGCTATCCGTTAGCTCTTCTCGTAGATGTTACAGCCGAGCTGTCAAGGTTGCGCAGATTAGGTAGCTAGCCAGTTAGCTAACGCTAGTCATAACAAATCTTGGTTTTTATTTTGCTAGCTAGCCAGTTGGGCCATTCCTACGATTTGCCATAGTTTTGGACCTCATACATTTAGAAATGTTTTTATTAAATATTGTTTTGTATTTTGTCAGAAAAGGACGTTTGACTTTCAGGAAAACATTTGTTAACCTCAGGCATTTTTTCTTTTTTTTTCTTTCTTCAACCTGTTAGTTGCAGGTTGGAAATGTGGAGCCTAAATTAGTCATAGCTCTGTGAGTGAGAAAAATTGAGCAGGCATAATGGTGAAGACTTGAACAGGATTTTATCTTCTTGATCAAACATATTTAACATTTAGAAATGTGCTTAATTTTCTCTAGAATTTTGCCTAATAGGGTGGACATTTATGGGTGGGACATAGACTAACAAGGTAAAATAGATTCAACTGAGTGTTTGTTTATTTATTTAGCTTTGTACTGTTGTTTTCTCACCGAAGACATTACACTTCCTGAATGTGTTGTCATTGTAGGAAGGGGTTGTTTTCTGAAACAATTACAACAAACTAGCAGGGTGGGTGGAATGTGATTAATAAAATAAATAGTCATTAAAAATACATTATTAATGAGAGAGAATTTAACTAGGACCTGATTTGACCAACCTGAAAATCGTGTTGGTTTTTCTGTATGCTGCTCAGTGTCGCTCTGCATAGCCCACTCTGTGTTCCTGCTAAAGCTGACAAAACAGTGTAGGTATGTTGTAACTAAGTCTGATGTAAGGTTGATCACGTTTACTCTATTTTAACCAATTCACTCATCCTACCTGGACCTTGTGCTTGGTCAGTTGAGTCATGGACATGGGGCCAGCTTTTACAAATGTGGGGTAATTAGATTTAAAATCATTTGTGTTAAATTCTGCTCCCCACTTCAGATTGTGGCCCTCCTTACTTTTGGGTGTAACTTTTTAAAACGGACAAAACAAAATATCTAGGCCTATGATATTGATATCAAATGATATGCTGCATTTAAAACATGTTAATAAGATCACATTTTTTTTTTGTCACATACACATGTTTAGTAGATGTTAATGCGGCTCTAGCGAAATGCTTGTGCTTCTAGCACCAACAGTGCAGTAATATCTAACAATTCACAACAATATACACAACCTAAAAGTAAAATAATGGAAACAAATATAAATATTAGGATGAGCAATGTCAGAGTGACACAGACTAAAATACAGTAGAAAATAAAATGCAGGTGAATAGAATACAGTATACACATATGAGATGAGTAAAGCAAAAATATGTAAACATTATTAGTGACTAGTGTTCCATTATTAAAGTGGCCAGTGATTTCAAGTCTCTGTATATGGGTCAGAAGCCTTTAAGGTGCAGGGTTACGTAACCAGGTGGAAGCCGCCTGGTGATGGCAATTTAACAGTCTGATGGCCTTGAGATAAAAGCTGTTTTTCAGTCTCTCAGTCTTTATGAGATCCCATGACAATTGAGGGAAATGGGCATATTGCTTTTCAGTTTACTTAAAGTGCACAGAAAACATGATATTTTGGGGGGCAGTATTCTAAGATTACACTTAAGATAACATTTTCTGAAAACTGGCCCCTGGTGATGCTGGATCACTGCTCATAAAAATGCCCCCTGGCCCAATGATTTGGCAATTCACAAAGGTATCCAGCAGAGGGCAGTATTGTACCATTCATATGTATGTGTATATATATATATATATACATATTTGTACATATTTGTATATTTGTACAGTACCAGTCAGGTTTGGACACACCTACTCATTCCATGGTTTATTTTTTATTATTTTCTACATTGTAGAATAAGAGTGATGACATCAACTATGAAATAACACATTTGGAATCATGTAGTGGGGCTCCCGAGTGGTGCAGTGGTCTATGGAACTGCATCTCAGTGCTAGAGGTGTCGCTACAGATCCTGGTTCGATTCCAGGCTGTATCACAACCAGCCGTGATTGGGAGTCCCATAGGGTGGCGCACAATTGGCCCAGCATCGTCCTGGTTAGGTTTTGGCTGGGGTAGGCTGTCATTGTAAATGAGAATTTGTTCTTAATTAAAATAGTAACCAAAAAAGTGTTAAACATCCAAATATATTTTATATTTGAGATTCTTCAAAGTAGCCAACCTTTGCCTTGATGACAGCTTTGCACACTCTTGACATTCTCTCAACCAGCTTCACCTGGAATGCTTTCCCAACCGTCTTCAAGGAGTTCTCACATATGCTGAGCACTTGTTGGCCGAATTTCCTTCACTCTGTGGTCCAACTCATCCCAAACCATTTCAATGGGGTTGAGGTCAGGTGATTGTGGAGGCCAGGTCATCTGATGGAGTACTCCATCACTCTCCTTCTTGGTCAAATAGCCCTTACACAGCCTGGACGTGTGTTAGGTCATTGTCCTGTTGAAAAACAAATTATAGTCCCACTAAGCGCAAACAGGGGATGTGTATCGCTGCAGAATGCTGTAGTAGCCATGCTGGTTAAGTGTGCCTTGAATTGTAAATAAATCAGTGTCACCAGCAAAGCAATGCTTTACAGTAGGGCTGGTGCCAGGTTTCCTCCAGACGTGACGCTTGGCATTCAGGCCAATGAGTTCAATCTTGTTTTCATCAGACCAGAGAATCTTGTTTCTCATCGTCTGAGAGTCTTTAGGTGCCTTTTTGCAAATTCCAAGCCGACTCTCATGTGCCTTTTACTTCTGTCTGACCACTCTACTGTAAAGGCCTGATTGGTGGAGTGCTGCAGAGATGGTTGTCCTTCTGGAAGTTATCCCACCTTTACAGACAATCTCTGGAGCTCTGTAAGACTAGCCATCAGGTTCTTGGTCACCTCCCTGACCAAGGCCATTCTCTCCTGATTACGAAAACATTTTGGAAGTATTGAAGATTCCCAAGATCACAGTGGCCTCCATCATTCTTAAATGGAAGAAGTTTGGAACCACCAACATTCTTCCTAGATATTGCCAAACTGCGCCATCGGGGGAGAAGGTCCCTGGTCAGGGAGGGGACCAAGAACCCGATGAGCTCTGTAAGAGTGACCCAGAGTTCCTCTGTAGAGATTGGGTAACATTCCAGAAGGACAACCATCTCATAAAAGGCACATGACATTGCGCTTGGAGTTTGCCAAAAGGCACGTAAAGGACTCTGACCATGAGAAACAAGGGACTGGGAGACTTGTCAGGATCGAGGGGAAAAATGAACAGAGATCCTTGATGAAAACCTGCTCCAGAGCTATCATGACTTCAGACTGTGGCAAAGGTTCACCTACCAACAGGACGATGACCCTAAGCACAGCCAAGACAATGCAGGAATGGCTTCGGGACAAGTCTGAATGTCCTTGAGTGGCCTAGCTAAAGCCCTGGAGAGACCTGAAAATAGCTGTGCAGCGATGCTCCCCATCCAACCTGACTGAGTTTGAGAGGCTCTGCAGAGAAGAATGGGAGAAACTCCCCAAATAACAGGTTTGCCAAGCTTGTAGCATCATACTCAAGAATTCTCTAGGCTGTAATCGCTGCCAAAGATGCTTCAACAAAGTACTGAGTAAAGGGTCTGAATACTTATGTAAATGTAGTATTTCATTTGTTTTATACATTTGCCAAAATGTTTAAACCTGTTGTTGCTTTGTCAATTTGTGGTATTGTGTATAGATTGAGGGGGGGAAACTATACATTTTAGAATAAGGCTGTAACTACAAAATGTAGAAAAATTCAAGGGGTCTGAATACTTTCCGAATGCGCTTATATATGTGTTTGTATATACTGTATGAGGAAATCAAGTCACTGTCAAGTTTTTTTCATTTACTCAATCTTATCTCTATTCACCTCCTTTACAAAGCGCATTGATGAGAAGATCCATGTGATTCAATGCGTTTTGAGAACGAGAAAGTGAGGAATGGAATGAATAAAGAGCCACTGTTCCTGCCTTTCTGTATGATTTGACCTGCTAATATTGAATCAGTGTAGACCTATTTGCAGACCTTAATTGGAACTGCCTAATCAGCTGGTTTGTTTCCAGGGTCAATTTGAAGATACCATCATCTTTGCTCTCATCTAATGAGTAGTTCAGTGATGTTTTTCTATGTTTGGGGCCTATTTCATGTGATTTTTTTTGAAAATGAGACTTGCATAGCCTACACCTAGCCCACTGAATGGGAAACATGTTGCGGAGGCCTACTGGCTGCTAGGCTCTGCATGCCTCAGTTTTCTCAATGAATTAAGAGAGCAGATTGTTAGCAGTTCTCAGGTCAGTGGTGAGTCAGATGCATGACCCAAAGCATTCTGGAATGTAATGGTGAGCATGATGGGGCCTTGGGCTTCAGTCGTGCATGCTGCCCTGAAAATCCTTGATGTGAGAAAGTATTGCATGTAGTTCATTACCTCTCCCCCTCTGGTCTTAGACAGTTTAAATTGGGGTCAGAATACAGAGAGGATGACCAAAAATGGTCTTGAGAAAGATGCCCCCGAAATGAGGATGATGTGACTTGTGGGTCTTGATGGGCCCTTCTGGACATGCGTCCTCTATCACCTCTGATCCACTACCCCCGCTAAAATTACCCTGACAAAGAAGAAAATCCCCCCCAAATAAGAAACAAACAGGCTATGCCAGGGGACTCCATCCCTGTTCTTTGAGCGCTTACCCTCCTGTAGGTTTTTCGCTCCAACCCAAGTTGTTCCTCTATGATGTAATGGAGCTCTGCAAACAAATGTTGAAGGTGGATGCCGCCACCTACTGTGCTGGATGGAGTGTGGTCAATCGCGGTTTACAACATTAGCTCCACATTTCTAAATCCTCCTACCTAATTCAATATTTCTGAGAAGAAAACAAATAACTTCTAATATACCCTCCCCCATCCCTCAAACTCCTTCCCAACCCCCGTCTAACCTCAACGACCCTACACTTCAATATTTCCCTCTCTTCAACATGTATAACACATTCTCCACCAGTTCATTCACCATACCCTCCAGACACAAACGATTTACATGCTTGCCAACCAGCTGTAGTGACAAGTAGCGCAATTGCGCAAACACCACCCTGCCTTCCTAATCTGATCTTTGAATCTTGGTCCACTGACCTTTTTCTTTGGAGGGCATATAAATGTAATCGCTGCCAAAGGGCTCAGTCCCATCTCCTCTGCCACACATCTATCAAAATGGCTCTTATCTTACATTTGGCCTCACTTGTACCCAGTGGAACAATAATATTTAATTATATCTTGTTTTAAAGCTCTTTTGGCTCTGGTCTACAATTTCATTCCCTTCCACACCTGAATAGGCTGGGATTATCTCACTACTATTCAGTCTCTCAATTCTCCATAGGAATATTTATGCCTCCCATAGTAGGTCACTACCATTTTTAGATTTGCCAAATGGCAAACTATTCAATACAGACAGGGAATCTGAGTGTACTATAGTTCTGACAGGTTGAACAACCCCAGTTGTAATTATTTTTAAATAAATGGAACCTTTATTTAACTAGGAAAGTCCGTTTTAAGAACAAATTCTTATTTACAATAACGGCCAAACACGGATGACGCTGGGCCAATTGTGCGCTGCCCTATGGGACTCCCAATCAAGGCCGGATGTGATACAGCCTGGAACTAACATGGTTCCGCTTATCAACCAGCTAATTATTAGAATCAGGTGTGCTAGGTTAGTGTTGGAGTGAACCTACAGGATGGTAGCTCTCCAGGAACAAGGTTGGAGAGCCCTGGCCTAAGCCTAGCCAAAATGAAAAAATAAGCCAGACAAATTGGCTTATAATTAAGGTTAATTTGAACTAGTGATCTTTCTGCTGTGTGCCGTTAATGGATTGTAAAGACCTTCTTTGGATCTGACTATGATAATAGGTTTTTTGTAAGGCTGGGATGAAAAATGATTTCAGTTGACGACGACAGGCGGGGCAGGGCAATGTTTTACAGACAGGAATTGGTCTGCAAGCTCCTGTCATGGTGGTCACGGCCCTTACATTCTCTAGCTCTCTGCCTCTCTCTGTCTGTGTGTGTCTCAACAAACGCACACACTCAATTGCACATTGCCTTCCCCTGCCTGTTCGGATTAAGAGAGCTAGGGTTATGAATGGGAGGTTTCAGCGGGTGTGCTTTCAGGGCATTGTTGTGCAGATATGTGCTCATCCAGGCCTGAGTTCTTCACACATGACATGCAGAGCAGAAGGAGACCTTCGTACATGAACGGCAAAAACAACACATGAACAACAAAACGAGTACCAGTACATGAGGTTCCCTCTGTTCACCCACAGCCATGGCTCATCACCAAGTATCTTTCGGGCCTTGCAAGCCTTTTCTAATCCACTAGTTCTATCTAAAGGTCTGTATTCTAGCATTTGTCATTCTCAGGCAGCATAACATTGTAATACTTAGTATTACAGTTGGGCACTAGCATGGCCAGCCCAATGCCTACATGACCCTGAGCCAGCCGAACTGTTGTCTTCTGAGTGGCTCCAGCTGTTGTGAACGGCTAGGTCCCAGGCTGTGGTGGCCCACTGGGTGACAAGGCTACCAGCCCGAGGCAAATATGTCAGCCGCCATCGCAGCCGACTGTTGATCTGCCTGCACTGCTCTCTCTTCTGTCTCCAGTGTGCTGTCTGCATCCTGTGGCCTGGTGGCTTTGATCTCTCCCTGTCAGTGGATGAGTGCTGAGGCACGAGCCCCACAGCTCTCACCCCCTCTCCTATTGCCTCTTACTGTACCACTTCTTTCTTCTTCGTAAGCGCCTATGCATTTCTAGGCTCTGAACTTTCTGCTCCTCTTCCATCTCAAAAGACTGACTGAATATAGCCTAGCTTGCCTTTTTAATGGACTTATTTGATGTCACACAGACCCAATCAGAATAGGATATACACTACATGACCAACATTATGTGGACACCTGCTCTTAGAACATCTCATTCCAAAATAATGGGCATTAATATGGCGTTGCAGTCGGTGTTCGATGGGGTTGAGGTCAAGGCTCCGTGCAGGCCAGTCAAGTTCTTCCACACCGATCTTGACAAACCATCTCCGCATGGACCTTGCTTTGTTCACAGGGCATTGTCATGCTGAAACAGGAAAGGTCCTTCCCCAAACTGTCGCCACACAGTTGGAAGCATAGAATTGTCTAGAATGTCATTGTATGCTGTAGCGTTAAGATTTCCCTTCAGTGGAACTAAGGGGCCAAGTCGGAACCATGGAAAAACAGCCCCAGACCAATATTCCTCCTCCACTTTTACAGTTGGCACGATGCATTGGGGCAGGTAGTGTTCATCTGGCATCCGCCAAATCCAGATTTGTCTGTCGGACTGCCAGATGGTGAAGCGTGATTCATCACTCCAGAGAACGTGTTTCCACTGCTCCAGAGTTCGATAGCGGCAAGCTTTACACCACTCCAACCGACGCTTGGCATTGCGCATGGTGAGATTAGGCTTGTGGCTGCTCGGTCATGGAGACAGTTCTTGTGCTGACGTTGTTTCCAGAGGCAGTTTGGAACTCGGTATTGTGTGTGTTGCGACCAAGGACAGACGATTTTATTACTCAGGGTTCCCGTTCTGTGAGCTTGTGTGGCCTGCCACTTCGCAGCTGAGCCGTTGTTGCACCTAGACGTTTCCACTTCACAATAACAGCACTTACAGTTGACTGGGGAAGCTCTAACAGGGCTGAAATTTGACGTACTGACTAATTGAAAAGGTGGAAACCTATGACGGTGCCTCGTAGAAGGTCAATAAGCTCTTCAGTTAGGCCATTCTACTGCAAATGTTTGTCTTGGGTGATTGCATGGCTGTTTGCTAAATTTTTATATATTTGTCAGCAACAGGTGTGGCTGAAATAGCCAAATCCACTAATTTGAAGGGGTGTCCACATACGTTTTTGTATTAAAGTGTAGCATAGGCCTATTAAGGCATTTATGTTCAATAGACTTCTGGTTATGTAGACTAGGGTGAACATTTCCCTGCTGTTTATAGATGTATTGCTACTTGTGATCTGACTGGTGTTGATGTGTTCTCTCTTTCCTCTAGGTGCTGCACCAGTCAAAGTGGAGATGCCTGCTCTCTCTCCCACCATGGAGGAGGGAAACATCGTCAAATGGTTGAAGAAAGAAGGTAAGAGAGCCGTGCCTCCATTTGCCAGTGTTCACAACATACTCAGCTTTTCTGTTGCATGCAGACTACAATGCTACATAATATAATCGAGCCTATGAAACAAATCCAATATGGTTGATTTTAATTTTACATCTCCATCCATATACCTTCATAAAGACACACTCATCACCCTAAACACATTCTACATTTTGAGATGTTAATAATGACTGGATATTCCATGATGCAGTTTACTGTGTTTGTCAGATTAGCCAGCTCTCCTAATTTATTAAGGAGGAGAAAAGCAGTGCCATGTTTCTCCCTTTCTCCATCCCGGAGTGATAGGGGGCCATTGTTCATTTTTGACCGTGTGACATCACATCCTTCTACACAGCAGTCAGAGCCCAGGCATGCTGAGAAAGTAAGGCACCTGAGGACTGCTGCCAGTTAATTGGCCCAGAGAAAGTTGGCGTTGTCTATGTCACCGGGTTGCAACGCAGTTCCCCCCTCGCCACCATAGACACATAGCCTTGGGTGTTTGGCCTGGTTTGCTATCTACCTCTGAGTGCAGTGTAAAAAGCCACTGCCTGTCACCACAGGAGTATCCCAAAGCTCGATCCTAGGCCCCACCCTCTTAGGACTCACTCCCCCCTATCTGAGATCTACTGCAGCCCTCAACCTCCACATACAACACCTGTTCTGCCAGTCACATTCTGTTAAAGGTTCCCAAAGCACACACATCCCTGGGCCGTTCCTCTTTTCAGTTCGCTGCAGCTAGCGACTGGAACGAGCTGCAACAAACACTCAAACTGGACAGTTTTATCTCAATCTCTTCATTCAAAGACTCAATCATGGACACTTACTGACAGTTGTTGCTGCTTCACGTGGTGTATTCTTGTTTCTACCTTCTTGCCCTTTGTGCTGTTTGTGCCCATGTGTTTTTCTGCTGCCATGTTGTGTTGCTACCGCCATGTTGTGTTGCTACCATGCCGTGTTGTCATCTTAGGTCTCTCTTTATGAAGTGTTGTGGTTAGTGATGCACCGATATAACATTTTTGGCCGATACCGATATCCAATATCTCCCCCCCCCCCACCCCCCCCAAAAAAAACAATACCGATAACCGATATTTCACATTTTAGCGGCCTTTTAAGCATTCTAGTACAGTTAAATAGTTAACACACACACATGGACGCAGCTGTCTAAGGTAGAGGTTGACCGATTAATCGGCATGGCCTATTAATTAGGGCCGATTTTTCAAGTTTTCATAACAATCGGTAATTGGCATTTTTGGACACCGATTTTGGCCGATTACATTGCATTCCACGAGGAAACTGCGTGGCAGGCTGACCACCTGTTACGCAAGTGCAGCAAGGAGCCATGGTATGTTGCTAGCTAGCATTAAATATATCTTATAAAAAACAATCTTCACATAATCACGAATTAACTACACATGGTTGACGATATTACTAGGTTAGCTAGCTTGACCTGCATATTTAGTTAAAAGTAAAAAAATTCATGTTAGGCAATATTAACTAGGGAAATTGTGTCACATCTCTTGCGTTCATTGCACGCAGAGTCAGGGTATTTGCAACAATTTGGGCCGCCTGGCTCATTCCAAACAAATTTTCCCGAATTTTACATAATTATGACATAACATTGAAGGTTGTGCAATGTAACAGCAATATTTAGACTTATGTAACGGTTCCGTATTTCACTGAAAGAATATGATGAAATGATAGTTTCCGGATTTGACCATATTAATGACCAAAGGCTCGTATTTCTGTTTCTTATATTATAAGTCTATGATTTGATATTTGATAGAGCAGTCTGACTGAGCAGTGGTAGGCAGCAGCGGGCTCGTAAGCATTCATTCAAACTTTAACTTGTTTGCCAGCAGCTCTTAGCAATGTTTGAAGCACAGCGCTGTTTATAGTCAAAGCTATATGAAATACAAATTGTATAGAGAGAAATAGTCGACGTGTCATAATTCCTATAATAACTACAACCTAAAACTTCTTAACCTTTCTGGGAAGGGAGTTCCGCTAGCCTACAGCCAGTGAAATTGCAGGGCGCCAAATTCAAACAACAGAAATCTCATAATTAAAATTCCTCAAACATACAAGTATTATACACCATTTTAAAGATAAACTTCTTGTTAATCCAACCACAGTGTCCAATTTCAAAAAGGCTTTACGGCGAAAGCACACCGTGCGTTTACGTTAGGACAGCGCCTAGCCACAAACCATACAGACATTTTCCAGCCAAGGAGAGGTGTCACACAAGTCAGAAATGGCATTAAAATGAATCACTAACCTTTGATGAACTTCCTCTGGTGGCCCTCCCAAGACTCCATGTTACACAAGAAATGTTTGTTTTGTTCGATAAAGTTCATCTTTATGTCCAAAAACCTCCTTTTTGTTCGCACGTTTAGTTAAGTAATCCATATGCACAAAGCGCGGGCACAACATCCAGATGAAAAGTCAAAAAAGTTCCATTAAAGTTCATAGAAACATGTCAAACGATATCTATAATCAAACCTTAGGATCTTTTTATCATACATTTTCAATTTTATTTCAACCAGACAACAGCGTTGACAAAAGAAAGATAACCAACGACGCGCTCACGGTCACGCGCGATAAACAACTCATGGCTTTCAACTGAGCCACTTACTCTGAGTGGTATTATTCTCTCCCCTTTCACAATAGAAGCCTGAAACAACTTCTAAAGACTGTTGACATCTACTGGAAGCCTTAGGAAGTGCAATCTGCCCCCACAGACACTGGATATTGGATAGGCATTCACTTAAACTACAAACCTCAGAATTCCCACTTCCTGGTTGGATTTTTCTCAGGTTTCCACCTGCCATATGAGTTCTGTTATACTTACAGACAATATTTTAACAGTTTTGGATACTTTAGAGTGTTTTCTATCCAAATCTACTAATTATATGCATATCGTAGCTTCTGGGCCTGAGGTACAGGCACTTTACTCTAGGCACGCTTTTCATCCAAACCTCCCAATGCTGCCCCCTATCCCAAACAGGTTTAACTGGGAATATTGAAGAACTGGGAATATTGAACCACCAGGTTACACACACACACAGACACACACACACTACACTACACTTCACTGACCAAAAAGTTATTTTGTTGTCATTTACGCATGTCCCCATTACCAGTAAAACATAATCAAAACCCATTTCTTTCACTTACTTGCTGTGCTGTTTCATTGTTCAGTTGTTCAGTCTCAACCAGGATTTCATCATGGATGTCAAGCAGTGAAGTTTCAGCTCTGTCTGCCGGTGCCTTTCTTCCTCGGTGTGCACTGTCACTGTGTCCGTTTCCGTCTTGTCTGCATCGAAGTAGCGGTCCTTGTACCTAGCTTCGAGCATGGTGGCGACACAGTAGAAGCTCAGAGAGAATGCCACCGAATCGCTTCTTCACAACCTCTAGTGGAATTTTTTGTTGGGCATGTGTTTCAATGCAATGACATATCACGTCTGCTGCAGACGCAGTTGAGATTATTTCTCAGTTGTCGAATGGAGCTAGGAGTGTTCATGTTCTCAAATGCCATTGAAATGGAAGCAGCTTTATGAGAAACAGCACATTCTTGAGCATGCAATACGGCTTTCCTCAGGAAATCCTCATCGACCCACTGCTGTCACGCTCATAATGCTCATGGGGCTGACATCGCTGGTCCAAATGTCAGTCGTGAAGCTAATAGCAGTGACGCCCATAGCAAGTATTTGTGAGTTTCAACAATACTGTGTAACTCCGGTAGGGAAACATCGGAAAAATAGCACCTACTTGGTAGTGTGTACCTGTGCTCAACCAGTCGCGAAAGCCAACATCACCCACGACAGAGAAGGGTTGATTTTCAGTGGCAATGAAATCCTTTATCTTGGTGTTAATGGATTCCGCCGTTACGTTGTCTTGCTTAAATGCTCTTACTCTTACAAATGACTGCTCGACTTGTTGACTGCTCGATCCACACAGCAGACATTGTGGGCTAGGTTAGGAATGCTGTGTTGCACGTGTAGCGCTATATTTTTCGTTGCATTATTACGTCATCTACCTACGTTATATAGGTATGCACGTCAGCTTTGACATCGTTAATTCAATGGGAACTCTCTGCTGGTGATTTGATAAATATGCAATCCTACAGAGGTGCTATGATTGGTTAAAGACCTATAATGTAATTTCCACTCTGGAAATGTGATGTTTGAATAGTATATTCTTCCAAACAATATATGGGTGATTCCACACTAAGGTCATCCTGAGCATCCCAAATTAAATTAATAATTTCCAATGGAAACCATGTTTCTTATTATTCTGAAGGTCTATATTTTGGAGGAAACTGTATGAATTCTGACCGTAGGTGACCAAGTCTCTCTAAGGCATTTCAGCCAATCATATTTCATGGCTTTTAGAAAGGGCTAATAGAGCTTGTTTTTCCACTCACAGCTGTCCGCCAGTGTTAGTAATGAAGTGGAGCGGTTAAAAGGAAGCAATACAGATTAAATTGAAAGTGTTTTCAGTTTTCTTTGTGTGTTCTTCAGTCTTGTACAGCTGGGGGTGCGCATTGTACCACGCATAAAGATTTTTTGAAAGAAAAGTTTTTGTACAACATGCACCTTACATGGGAACCATGCAATAGGCGAAGCGTCAATACAGGACTAAGATTGAATCCTACTACACCGCCTCGTATGCTCGTCGGATGTGGCAGGGCTTGCAAACTATCACGGATTACAAAGGGAAACCCAACCACAAGCTTCAAAATGACATGATCCTACTAGACGAGCTAAATGCCTTCTACGCTCGCTTCGAGGGACGCAACAATGAACCATGCATGAGAGCACCAGCTAATGGACAAAAACACGTTTTTAGATTGTTGTCCAATCAATTTAATTTACCACAGGTGGATTCCAATCAAGTTGTAGAAACATCTAAAGGATGATCAATGGAAACAGGATGTACCTGAGCTTAATTTTGAGTCTCATAGCAAATGTCAAGGTATTTCTGCTTTTAATTTTTTGTAAATTTGCAAAAATTTAAAATCTGTTTTTTGCTTTTTCATTATGGGGTATTTTGTGTAGATTGAAGATGAACATGTATTTAATCCATTTTAGAATAAGGCTGTAATGTAACACTGTGGATGGAGTAAGTCAAGTGGTCTGGATACTGTCTGAATGCACTGTACTTGTTTGGAGCAGACCACCACAGTCCCTTTGCACAAGAACCAAAGGTAACATCTTGAAATGACTCGCTCTAAGGCATATATCACTATGTGCCTGCTTAGTCCCCTCCTGTACTCCCTTTTTCACCCACAACTGCGTGGCCGCACACGACTCCAATACCATCATTAAGTTTGCTGACGAAAAAACAAAAGTAGGCGGCCTGATCACAGATTACGATGAGACAGCCTATAGGGAGGAGCTTCACAGACCTGGCAGTGGTGCCAGGACAACAACCTTTCCCTCAGTTAAACAAAGTAGCGGAAACGGAAAGCCGAGCACGCCCACATTCACATCAACGGGGCTGTAGTGGAGCTGGTCGAGATCTTCAACTTCCTCGACGTCAAAATCTATTGTGGTCCAAACACACCAACCCAGTCACAGTCGTGAAGAGGGCACGATAGTGTCTCTTCCCCCTCAGGAAGCACAGAATCGTCTACAATGTCATTGCATGCCCAGACCATTTTTCCTCTTACACCAAACTTTACAGTTGTCACTATGCATTGGGGAAGGTAGCGTTCTCCTGGCATCACTCTCTTTCGAAACCATCGGTTTCTTGGTCACCTCCCTGACCATGGCCCTTCTTCCCCGATTGCTCAGTTTGGCCAGCTCTAGGAAGAGTCTTGGTGGTTCCAAACTTCTTCCATTTGAGAATGATTCTTTAGAACCTTCAATGCTGCCGAATGTTTTTTGGCACCCTTCCCCAGATCTGTGCCTCGACACAATCCTGTCTCTGAGCTCTACGGACAATTCCTTACACCGCATGGCTTGATTTTTGCTCTGACATGCACTGTCAACTGTGGGACCTTTTTATATAGACAGGTGTGTGCCTTTCCAAATCATGTTCAATCAATTTAATTTACCACAGGTGGACTCCAAGTTGTTGAAATATCTCAAGGATGAACAATGGAAACAGGATGCACCTGAGCTCAATTTCAAGTCTCATAGCGAAAGGTCTGAATACTTATGCAAATAAGGTATTTGTTTTCTATTTGTAATAAATTAGCAAAAATTATAACCTGTTTTTCACTTTGTCATTATGGGGTGTTGTGCGTAGATTGCCTAGGATTTTTTTTTTTTATCCATTGTGGAATAAGGCTGTAACGTAACAAAATTTGGAAAAAGTCAAGGGGTCTGAATACTTTTCGATGGCACTATTTTCCTATTCGGCTTCGAATATGAAATGACTAAGGTGTTTTTGGTGTGACATATTATAGGCCTAATATGCTATAGTATATGCTATTAAATTCCAATCAATGTTTAAGTGATCTTGCAAGACATTGATTAAGCTTTGATCTAACTTTACTAAATGAGCTCCATGGTGAGAAGTGATTATATTCTATTTGTAATAAGTACTGATTAGGCAACATATCTTGATGAGGGTTATTTTAAGCGATTTGAAGGCCCTTCGAATTGTGATGCTGAAAGGACAGCACTATAAACGTAAATGGTCACACCGTTCTGTGTTCCACTGCGCAAAAGGGGGTCCAAGGTAGAGGTCGACCGATTATGATTTTTCAACGCCGATACCGATTATTGTAGGGCCAAAAAAAGCCAATGCCGATTAATCTGCGATTTTATAAAAAAATGAATAATAATAATAATAATAATAATAATAAAAAATAAAACATGTATTTATTTATTTGTAATAATGACAATTACAACAATACTGAATTAACACTTAGTTTAACTTAATACATCAATAAAATCAATTTAGCCTCAAATAAATAATGAAACATGTTCAATTTGGTTTAAATAATGCAAAAACGAAGTGTTAGAATAAATTTAGAGTGCAATATGTGCCATGTAAGAAAGCTAATGTTTAAGTTCCTTGCTCAGAACATGAGAACATGTGAAAGCTTGTGGTTCCTTTAAACGTGAGTCTTCAATATTCCCAGGTAAGAAGTTTTAGGTTGTAGTTATTATAGGAATTATCGGACTATTTCTCTCTATACGATTTGTATTTCATATACCTTTGACTATTGGATGTTCTTATAGGCACTTTTAGTTATGCCAGTGTAACAGTATAGCTTCCTTACCTCTCCTCGCCCCTACCTGGGCTCGAACCAGGAACACATCGACAACAGCCACCCTCGAAGCAGCGTTACCCATGCAGAGCAAGGGGAACAACTACTCCAAGTCTCAGTGCGAATGACGTTTGAAACGCTATTAGCGCACACCCCGCTAACTAGCTAGCCATTTCACATTGGTTACACCAGCCTAATCTTGGGAGTTGATAGGCTTGAAGTCATAAACAGCTCAATGCTTGAAGCATTTCAAAGAGCTGCTGGCAAAACGTATGAAAGTACTGTTTGAATGAATGCTTACAAGCCTGCTGGTGCCTACCATCACTGTCAGACTGCTCTATCAAATCATAGACTTAATTATAACATAATAACACACACAAATGAGGCTTAGGTCATTTAATATGGTCGAATCCGGAAACTATAATCTCGAAAACAAAACGTTTATTATTTCAGTGAAATACGGAACCGTTCCGTATTTTATCTAACGGGTGGCATCCATAAGTCTAAATATTCCTGTTACATTGCACAACCTTCAAAGTTATGTCCTAACGTAAAATTCTGTCAAATTAGTTCGCAACGAGCCAGGCGGCCCAAACTGTTGCATATACCCTGACTCTGCGTGCAATGAACGCAAGAGAAGTGACACAATTTCACCTGGTTAATATTGTATGCTAACCTGGATTTCTTTTAGCTAAATATGCCGGTTTAAAAATATATACTTCTGTGTATTAATTTTAAGAAAGGCATTGATGTTTATGGTTAGGTACAGTCGTGCAACGATTGTGCTTTTTTTCACATACGCTTTTGTTAAATCATTCCCCGTTTGGCGAAGTTGGCTGTCTTCACGCAGTTCGCAACAAGCCAGTGACAGCATTTCCCTAGTTAAAAGAAATTAATGTTAGCAGGCAATATTAACTAAATATGTAGGTTTAAAAATATATACTTGTGTATTGATTTTAAGAAAGGCATTGATGTTTATGGTTAGGTACACGTTGGAGCAACGACAGTCCTTTTTCGAGAGTGCCACTGCATCGATTATATGCAACGCAGGACACGCTAGATAAACTAGTAATATCATCAACCATGTGTAGTTAACTAGTGCTTATGATTGATTGTTTTTCATAAGATACGTTTAATGCTAGCTAGCAACTTACCTTGGCTTCTTACTGCATTCGCGTAACAGGCAGGCTCCTCGTGGAGTGCAATGTAAAGCAGATGGTTAGAGCGTTGGACTAGTTAAATGTAAGGTTGCAAGATTGAATCCCCGAGCTGACAAGGTAAAAATCTGTCGTTCTGTCCCTGAACAAGGCAGTTAACCCACCGTTCGTAGGCCGTCATTGAAAATAAGAATGTGTTCTTAACTGACTTGCCTAGCTAAATAAAAGTGTAACATTTTGTTATGAAAACTTGAAATCGGCCCTAATTAATGGGCCATTTCGATTAATCGGTCGATCTCTAGTCCAAGGCAGACGTGGTGAATTTGGATCCTAGCTCTCATTGGTGTGATAAGGTTCATGTGGTGTATCAGTTTGTCTGCATACGCAATCGAGGTGGTACGTTTCTGTAAGCTAAGCACACGGACAGTAGGTCGAGTTCAGGTGTGTCGTACATGAGCACTTAGTCCGTAACAAACTGGAGGACAGATGTTTTTAGCAACCCCTGGTAAAGTTTTATGTCTGTGTCAGTTCATGTCACGTCAGATTTGGCCCGGTCGAAGTGGTCAAGCCTCCGGCCGACGGGCCTCTGCACACACGCCAACAGTTATTCATTATTCGCACCACTGCCAGAAAGAGAGAAGACCGGGAAGAAACAATAATTTACCTTACCTACCTATAAGCTCGTTCAGTTTTTCGTTCTAACGTTTTCATGGAATGTTAGTGGTCATTTAAATCAAATTTATTTAGAACAACTTTTCCAGAAATATTTTTGCCAGCTCTGAGTTTTGAGGGAGCCCGCTCACCTGCGGAACAGCAGCACTACATCCCTGCCCATCCCCTTGTATTGTACGTTTGTGTCACCGTGTAACTTAATTCTATTGCAATTCCAGTGGAGTAGGGTTGAAAGGAGCAGGTGGTTGACTGTTTAAAACTTCTTATGGCTGCAATCCCAGTAACGGGATCGATATGACAAAATCAAAAAAAGGTGCAGGGCGCCAAATTCAAAAAACAGAAATCTCATAATTCAAATTCCTCAGACATTCATGTGTTTTATATCATTTTAAAGGTAATCTTGTTGTTAATCCCACCAAAGTGTCCGATTTCAAATAGGCTTTTCAGCAAAAGCACTACAAACGATTGTTAGGTCACCACAAAACCACAATAAGCACAGACATTTTTTTCAGCGAAAGATAGCTTTCACAAAAAACAGAAATAGAGAAAATTAATCACTAACCTTTGATTATCTTCATCAGTTGCCACTGATAGGACTTCATGTTACACAATACATGCATGTTTTGTTTGATAAAGTTCATATTTATATCAAAAATAGTTGCAAAAACTTCAAGTGATTTTGCATAGCCACATCGTTTCAACAGAAATACTCATCATAAATGTAGATGATAATACAAGTTATACAAATGGAATTATAGATATAGATACCTCTCCTTAATGCAACCGCTGTGTCAGATTTTAAAAAAAACTTTATGGAAAAATAAACCATGCAATAATCTGAGACGGAGCTCAGAACAATAGCCAAATTAGCCGCCATGTTGGACTCAACAGAAACCAGAAAATACATGATAAATGTTTCCTTACCTTTGATGAACTTCATCAGAATGCAGTCCTAGGAATCCTAGGTCCACAATAAATGCTTGATTTGTTCGATAATGTCCGTTATTTATTTCCAATTAGCTACTTTCGAATTGTTTACCAAACGCCCTAACCAAAGTCTCAGCACGTCCACTATAACGTGACGAAATGTCCAAAACTTCCGTTACAGTCAGTAGAAACATGTCAAACGATGTACTGAATCAATCTTTAGAATTTTGTTAACATACATCTTGAATAACGTTCCAACTGGAGAATTACATCGACTTCAATTGATCGATGGAACGAAGCTCACTCTCGCGTGAATGCGCCAGTTCAATGCGTGGGCACCTCATGGAAGTGATTACTCATTCCTGTCTCCTTCGGCCTCCCTTCACAATTAGAGTCATCAGACTAAGTTCTAGTGACTGTTGACATCTAGTGGAAGCCGTAGGAAGTGAAAACCCATCCATATCTCTCTGTATTTTCAATGAGTGCTTGGTTGAAAATCTGGCACCCCCAGAATGTATCCAAACAGGAAGTGGAACTTCTCAGTTTTTTGCCTGCCATATGAGTTCTGTTATACTCACAGACATAATTCAAACAGTTTTAGAAACTTCAGAGTGTTTTCTGTCCAATAATATGCACATATTAGCAACTATGACATAGGAGCAGGCCGTTTACTCGGATGCACCTCTGTGCACCTTTCATCCAAACTAGTCAATACTGCCCTTTCAGCCATAAGAAGTTAACTTTCAATATCGCTCATCACTGGCTAACCCCTTGGGTCATCTGGTGTTAAAACCACACACACATCCAATCTAGTCCTCCCTTCTTCCAGCTTTCTGGAGCTTCTGAGGTCAATATTCACTCCCACCTCTGCCCACTTCTTCCCTCACATCCTCTATGATCCTCCCACTACCCTCTCTCCCACAACTCTCCCTTTCTCTCTTCCTAAAAGTTGAGGTGATCTTTTACTAGGCAGGATATTGGAGCTGAGGATGGTGTTTCCCTGTATGGATGTGTAACTTCTCTCTCATTGTGTTATTGTGCTGACCTGAAGTGACCTTCCCATCCTAGGATCACCTATTGAAAATAAAGACTGACTCAATGTGACCCCTGCCCAATAGGCCCCAACATCCATCTTCCTCTTCTGCCTTGTCTTCACTCAATAACAATGGCCTCTTTTTAATAAAACATATTGAATCACTCCTCCCCGGTTTTAGACTTGCTTCTTTAGCCCCATAGGGAAATGTAGATGTATGAGAAATATTATGAAGAACATATACACTGCTCAAAAAAATAAAGGGAACACTTAAACATCACAATGTAACTCCAAGTCAATCACACTTCTGTGAAATCAAACTGTCCACTTAGGAAGCAACACTGATTGACAATAAATTGCACATGCTGTTGTGCAAATGGAATAGACAAAGGTGGAAATTATAGGCAATTAGCAAGACACCCCCAATAAAGGAGTGATTCTGCAGGTGGTGACCACAGACCACTTCTCAGTTCCTTGCTTCCTGGCTGATGTTTTGGTCACTTTTGAATGCTGGCGGTGCTCTCACTCTAGTGGTAGCATGAGACGGTGTCTACAACCCACACAAGTGGCTCAGGTAGTGCAGCTCATCCAGGATGGCACATCAATGCGAGCTGTGGCAAGAAGGTTTGCTGTGTCTGTCAGCGTAGTGTCCAGAGCATGGAGGCGCTACCAGGAGACAGGCCAGTACATCAGGAGAGGTGGAGGAGGCCGTAGGAGGGCAACAACCCAGCAGCAGGACCGCTACCTCCACATTTGTGCAAGGAGTAGCACTGCCAGAGCCCTGCAAAATGACCTCCAGCAGGCCACAAATGTGCATGTGTCTGCTCAAACGGTCAGAAACAGACTCCATGAGGGTGGTATGAGGGCCCGACGTCCACAGGTGGGGGTTGTGCTTACAGCCCAACACCGTGCAGGACATTTGGCATTTGCCAGAGAACACCAATATTGGCAAATTCGCCACTGACGCCCTGTGCTCTTCACAGATGAAAGCAGGTTCACACTGAGCACATGTGACAGACGTGACAGAGTCTGGAGACGCCGTGGAGAACGTTCTGCTGCCAGCAACATCCTCCAGCATGACCGGTTTGGCGTGGGTCAGTCATGGTGTGGGGTGGCATATCTTTGTGGGGCCGCACAGCCCTCCATGTGCTCGCCAGAGGTAGCCTGACTGCCATTAGGTACCGAGATGAGATCCTCAGACCCCTTGTGAGACCATATGCTGACACATGCACATTTGTGGCCTGCTGGAGGTCATTTGCAGGGCTCTGGCAGTGCTACTCCTTGCACAAAGGCGGAGGTAGCGGTCCTGCTGCTGGGTTGTTGCCCTCCTACGGCCTCCTCCACGTCTCCTGATGTACTGGCCTGTCTCCTGGTAGCGCCTCCATGCTTTGGACACTACGCTGACAGACACAGCAAACCTTCTTGCCACAGCTCGCATTGATGTGCCATCCTGGATGAGCTGCACTACCTGAGCCACTTGTGTAGGTTGTAGACTCCGTCTCATGCTACCACTAGAGTGAGAGCTCCGCCAGCATTCAAAAGTGACCAAAACATCAGCCAGGAAGCATAGGAACTGAGAAGTGGTCTGTGGTCACCACCTGCAGAATCACTCCTTTATTGAGGGTGTCTTGCTAACTGCCTATAATTTCCACCTTTTGTCTATTCCATTTGCACAACAGCATGTGCAATTTATTGTCAAACAGTGTTGCTTCCTAAGTGGACAGTTTGATTTCACAGAAGTGTGATTGACTTGGAGTTACATTGTGTTGTTTAAGTGTTCCCTTTATTTTTTTGAGCAGTGTACATCCACCAGAACCCCTTACTTTACACCCAGTACTGCTACTGTTTGAATTGAAGGGCAGTCCATAAGCGCAGATGAAAGATATCAAGGATCTGGCAAGATTCTGTATGGAGGAATGGTCTTCTCCAATCTCATAAAACATTTGAGAAAAAGCCTGTGTCGTTATCCTTGCAAGGGCAGGGTGCTGGAGTACTGAAAACGGGGGGCCAATAATTTTGACCCATATCTTTTTGAGATTTTGTTTTTATTACTTGTTAAACTAAATCTATTTTCTCTGAGCAATTGTATTAGTATATACTGTATAATAAATTGTCCCAATTCTTTTGCATACAATATACAGTAGCTCAGTTGTATTATTTTACACTGTATTGTTTTGCTCATCTTTATCAAGGGTGACTTTATGTACCTCACTGTTTGGCCTAATGATCAGTGTTACCACCATAGCAATATATCAGTTCTATATCTATGGTTTCATCATCCCTTAGAAATTGACTTTCTACACTGTCTCTCACCAATTTTTTTTCATGTAACTTTTTCCTTTCCCCAATTATTGGTCTTTGACATTGTAAGCGGTCTGACTGTTGCTGGTGTCCTGCAGGTGATGCGGTGGCGGCTGGCGATGCGCTCTGTGAGATCGAGACGGACAAGGCCGTGGTTACCCTGGAGTCCAATGATGACGGCGTCCTGGCCAAGATACTGGTGAGTGAACTGTGTTGTGTGTGTCAGTTCTTAGGGCTTCCCTCTTCTCCTTAATTGGCGGAACATCACTGATGTGCTTCGTGACCTCTGTCTCTGTGTGTGTGTGTGTGTGCGTGTTGTGTGAATATTAATGACTCTGCCAAAGACAGACCGATCACTTGTCTTTCATAAACACCGCGCCTCATGTTTGTCCCTCAGAACAGAGGGATGAAAGCAGTTTATCCTCCTCTGTCAGATCGATCTGGCAATGGTAGAAAGCCTTCAATTATGTCTTAACGAGAGAGAGTGAGAGGATATTGATGAAAACTCTGCTTTGCCTGTAAACCACTCTTTTCCTCCATCCTCTTATCAGAGTTAAATGATCCAGCAGTCATAATGACATACTTTTGTATATATTGTGTATGTGGACACCCCTTCAAATGAGTGGATTTGGCTATTTCAGCCACACCCGTTGCTGGCAGGTGTATAAAATTGAGCACAGAGCCATGCTATCTCCATAGGCTAACATTGGCAATAGAATGGCCTTACTGAAGAGCTCAGTGACTTTCAATGTGGCACTGTCCTAGGATGCCACCTTCCCAACAAGTCAGTTCATCAAATTTCTGCCCTGTTAGAGCTTCCTCGGTCAACTGTAAGTGCTGTTATTGTGAAGTGGAAACGTCTAGGAGCAACAACGGCTCAGCTGTGAAGTGGCAGCCTAGGCCACACAAGCTCACAGAACGGGACCACTGAAGCGCGTAGCGTGTAAAAATATTCTGTCCTCAGTTGCAACACTCACTACCGAGTTCAAAACTGCCTCTGGAAGCAACGTCAGCACAATAACTGTTCGTTGGGAGCTTCATGAAATGGGTTTCCATGGCCGAGCAGGCACACACAAGCCTAAGATCACCATGCGCTTTGCCAAGCATTGGCTGGAATGGTGTGAAGCTCGCCGCCATTGAACTCTAGAAACGTGTTCTCTGGAGTGATGAATCACGCTTCACCATCTGGCAGTCCGACGGACGAATCTGGTTTTGGCGGATGCCAGGAGAACACTACCTTTCCGAATGTGTAGTGCCAACTGTAAACCCTTTTCCTGTTTCAGCATGACATGACAGCACAAAGTGAGGTCCATACAGAAATGGTTTGTCGAGATCGGTGTGGAAGAACTTGACTAGCCTGCTCCGAGCCCTGAGCTCAACCTCATCGAACATCTTTGGGGTGAATTAAAAGTGCCCGACCTCGCTAATGCTCTCGTGGCTGAATGGAAGCAAGTCCCCGCAGCAATGGTCCAACATCTAGTGGAAAGCCTTCCCAGAAGAGTAGAGGCTGTTATAGCAACAAAGGTGGGACCAACTCTATATTAATGCCCATGAGTCTGGATTGTGTCCACATACTTTTGGTCATGTAATGTGTTTTTTGTATTTATTTTCAACCCAACATTCATCAACTAGCTAAGTGACACACACACACACACCCTTGCCTGTCCCACAGCTGATGCCATGGTCCCCTCTAGTCAGTCATCCGATCAGTGAGTGTCACATCGTTCAGAATAGTGTCCTAGTGGCAATTAGCCGTGTAAACCAGGCCACATAGCATAGTTCAGCGAAGCATACCCATGTTGTTCTAGTGCTGTGGTTCAGGTGATGTCTGAGTGTACCCTGAATAAAGAGCTGATTTGGCGTAATTACTTAGACAGATAGCAACACGTGTGCATAAACAAGAGTGTTGCTCTGGAAATGTAACGTTTCTCTGAGATCACTATCAGCAGGCGAAGTGTCTCTCTCATTGTTATATATTTTCAATTATTATAATTTCTCTGCCTTTTTTAGCCCTTGCTCTATTCTCATTCTCTTCGTGTTTTCTTTCTCTTCCTCTTTCTCTTCCCTCTCCCTCCTTCCGATCCATGTCTCTGCTGCCATGGGGATAAGGTAGTTTCCATGGCAACTGCCCAGGAGTTGGAGGAAGGGGCTTAGGAAGGCTAGAAGCTGGCAGAAAGAGGGAGAGCGATAATCCCCCCAGGTTCAGCCAGCATCCAGACCAACACCCCCACCCCTGAATACCCCAGACCCAGTCTCTACTGGGGGTATTAGAGAGGAAGCGTACCAGTCTCTCTGTGGATGTGTGTGTGCGTCCTGGTGTGTATCGTGTGTGTGTGTGGTGTTACTAGTATGAGCGACGTGTTTCCTGGCTGTGTGTGGAAGGGGCATGATGGCCTCTGCTCTTTGTAGATCACAGCACAGATTAGCCCACAGTGGTGTAGTAGTGGTGCTGTCTAAGCATGTACCCACTAGGATTCTAGTTTAGCAGCCAGTGTAACATCCGTGAACACACAAAAGGCTGATATGGCACATGTAGAGATCCCCCACACATTGATGGATTGGTGGGTGTGCAGGGATTTTCGAGATGGATTGATACGGTGGACAGAATGTACATTGAGGGGGGGAAAGTATTTGATCCGCTGCTGATTTCGTACGTTTGCCCACTGACAAAGAAATGATCAGTCTATAATTTTAATGGTAGGTTTATTTGAACAGTGGGAGACAGAATAACAACAAAAAAATCCAGAAAACGCATGTCAAAAATGTTGTATATTGATTTTCATTTTAATAAGGGAAATAAGTATGACCCCCTCTCAGAGATTTCTGGCTCCCAGGTGTCTTTTATACAGGTAACGAGCTGAGATTAGGAGCACACTCTTAAAGGGAGTGCTACTAATCTCAGTTTGTTACCTGTATAAAAGATACCTGTCCACAGAAGCAATCAATCAATCAGATTCCAAACTCTCCACCATGGCCAAGACCAAAGAGCTCTCCAAGGATGTCAGGGACAAGATTGTAGACCTACACAAGGCTGGAATGGGCTACAAGACCATCGCCAAGCAGCTTGGTGAGAAGGTGACAACAGTTGGTACGATTATTCGCAAATGGAAGAAAGACAAAAGAACTGTCAATCTCCCTCGGCCTGGGGCTCCATGCAAGATCTCACCTCGTGGAGTGGCAATGATCATGAGAACGGTGAGGAATCAGTCCAGAACTACACGGGAGAATATTGTCAATGATCTCAAGGCAGCAGTTTGCCAATGAACATCTGAATGATTCAGAGGACAACTGGGTGAAAGTGTTGTGGTCAGATGAGACCAAAATTGAGCTCTTTGGCATCAACTCAACTCGCCTTGTATGGAGGAGGAGGAGGAATGCTGCCTATGACCCCAAGAACACCATCCCCACCTTCAAACATGGAGGTGGAAACATTATGCTTTGGGGGTGTTTTTCTGCTAAGGGGACAGGACAACTTCACCGCATCAAAGGGACGATGGACGGGGCCATGTACCGTCAAATCTTGGGTGAGAACCTCCTTCCCTCAGCCAGGGCATTGAAAATGGGTCGTGGATGGGTATTCCAGCATGACAATGACCCAAAACACACGGCCAAGGCAACAAAGGAGTGGCTCAAGAAGAAGCACATTCCCATAGAAAATCTGTGGAGGGAGCTGAATATCCGAGTTGCCAAACGTCACCTCGAAACCTTAATGACTTGGAGAAGATCTGCAAAGAGGAGTGGGACAAAATCCCTCCCGAGATGTGTGCAAACCTGGTGGCCAACTACAAGAAAGGTCTGACCTCCTGTGATTGCCAACAAGGGTTTTGCCACCAGGTACTAAGTCATGTTTTGCAGGGGATCAAATTCTTTTTTCCCTCACTGTATGTCAACATTTAACGGTCGAGATAACTAGTGGCAAGATGGATGGATGTTTAGATGGATGGAAGAAGGAAAGGCTAGATGAAGATGGTCTGACATGGTCCACAGTGCTAACCTGACAGCATTTATCATGTCATTTATCACTCTGCTTCCCTCCATTCCTACATACTTTCTCATCAGGATGCTGTCATTTTAGGATAGATTCATCTTCCAGGGGGGAGTTTGTTGGCTGTGTCTCAGCTTAACTGACATCTTCCCTGCACTACAACTGGCCAAACCATGACTGTAAAAAGAATGGACAAAGCCATCCATCACGTTTCCAAGATGGCGTAGCAGTGTAGACGTCTTTGTCGTGTCGTGTCCCGTGTCCCTTGTATACATCTTTTTACATCTTTTTCTTCGCATATCTTTTAAAAATACTTTCTTAAACCTCAACTTCTAAATACTCTCCTGCAACCCGCCTCACCCAATGTGGCGTGGATCTGCTTTTTTCTAAAGTATTTCTATTTACTTCTGATCTGGAATCCATCTACTGAAGATAGCCAGCTAACTGCCTACCAGCTATCAGTTAGCAAACCATTGCTAGCGGTCATCAGCTAACCTTTAGCTCGGAAAGCTCTCGCTAGTTCGAACAACGTGACTAAAACCAGAGCATAACGGACCTATTTCTCTCCATATCCCCGGATTCCTACCGCAAACTCTGAACATTTTCATCTGGATCTTCGCAACTAGCTAACCACAATCCCGGGTGACCACTCCTGGCTAGCGTTTCCATCCCGGAGCAAGCACCAATTAGCCTGAAGCTAGCCCGGCTAGGGCTCCTGTGCTACCACTGAAGCCCACTCCTGGGCTACAATATCCGGACCCCTTTACTGCCGGTACGGAGCACGGAACCCTGCCGATCCTCTACGACTGGAATACCGACATAATCTGCCCGAGGACTCCAACAGGCCCCTCAGGCGTGACGCCCGCTGAAGGCCCATTCTGCTAACCTACTGGGCTTGCCTCCGCTGTACCCGTGCCCCACCATACCCTGGTCTGCACATTATGCCCAGAATCTATTCTACCACGCCCATAAATCTGCTCCTTTTATTCCTTGTCCCCAACGCTCTAGGCGACCAGTTTTGATAGCCTTTAGCCGCACCCTCATCCTACTACTCTTCTGTTCCTCGGGTGATGTGGAGGTAAACCCAGGCCCTGCATGTCCCCAGTCACCCTCATTTGTTGACTTCTGTGATCGAAAAAGCCTTGGCCTCATGCATGTCAACATCAGAAGCCTCCTCCCTAAGTTTGCCTTACTCACCGCTTTAGCACACTCTGCCAACCCTGATGTCCTTGCCGTGTCTGAATCCTGGCTTAGGAAGGCCACCAAAAACTCTGAGATTTCCATACCCAACTATAACACTTTCCGTCAAGATAGAACTGCCAAAGGGGGAGGAGTTGCAATCTACTGCAGAGATAGCCTGCAAAGTTCTGTCATACTTTCCAAGTCTATGCCCAAACAGTTCGAACTTATAATTTTAAAAATGAATCTCTCCAGAAATAAGTCTCTCACTGTTGCCGCCTGCTGCCGACCCCCCTCAGCTCCCAGCTGTGCCCTGGACACCATCTGTGAATTGATCGCTCCCCATCTAGCTTCAGAGTTTGTTCTGTTAGGTGACCTAAACTGGGATATGCTTAACACCCCGGCAGTCCTACAATCTAAGCTTGATGCCCTCAATCTCACACAAATCATCAAGGAACCCACCAGGTACAACCCCAAATCCGTAAACATGGGCACCCTAATAGACATTATCCTGACCAACTTGCCCTCCAAATACACCTCTGCTGTCTTCAATCAAGATCTCAGTGATCACTGCCTCATTGCCTGTATCCGCCACGGGTCCACGGTCAAACGACCACCCCTCATCACTGTCAAACGCTCCCTAAAACACTTCTGCGAGCAGGCCTTTCTAATCGACCTGGCCCGGGTACCCTGGAAGGATATTGACCTCATCCCGTCAGTTGAGGATGCCTGGTCATTCTTTAAAAGTTACTTCCTCACCATATTAGACAAGCATGCTCCGTTCAAAAAATGCAGAACCAAGAACAGATATAGCCCTTGGTTCACTCCAGACCTGACTGCCCTCGACCAGCACAAAAACATCCTGTGGCGAACTGCAATAGCATCGAAGAGCCCCCGCGATATGCAACTGTTCAGGGAAGTCAGGAACCAATACACGCAGTCAGTCAGGAAAGCAAAGGCCAGCTTTTTCAAGCAGAAATTTGCATCCTGTAGCTCTAACTCCAAAAAGTTCTGGGATACTGTAAAGTCCATGGAAAACAAGAGCACCTCCTCCCAGCTGCCCACTGCACTGAGGCTAGATAACACGGTCACCACTGATAAGTCCGTGATAATCGAAAACTTCAACAAACATTTCTCAATGGCTGGCCATGCCTTCCACCTGGCGACTCCAACCTTGCTCAACAGCCCCGCCCCCCCCCGCTGCTACTCGCCCAAGCCTCCCCAGCTTCTCCTTTACCCATATCCAGATAGCAGATGTTCTGAAAGAGCTGGAAAACCTGGACCCATACAAATCAGCTGGGCTTGACAATCCGGACCCCCTATTTCTGAAACTGTCCGCCGCCATTGTCGCACCCCCTATTACCAGCCTGTTCAACCTCTCCTTCGTATCATCTGAGATCCCCAAGGATTGGAAAGCTGCCGCTGTCATCCCCCTCTTCAAATGGGGAGACACCCTGGACCCAAACTGTTACAGACCTATATCCATCCTGCCCTGCCTAGCTAAGGTCTTCGAAAGCCAAGTCAACAAACAGATCACTGACCATCTCGAATCCCACCGTACCTTCTGCGCTGTGCAATCCGGTTTCCGAGCCGGTCACGGGTGCACCTCAGCCACGCTCAAGGTACTAAACGATATCATAACCGCCATCGATAAAAGACATTACTGTGCAGCCGTCTTCATCGACCTGGCCAAGGCTTTCGACTCTGTCAATCACCATATTCTTATCGGCAGACTCAATAGCCTCGGTTTTTCTAATGACTGCCTTGCCTGGTTCACCAACTACTTTGCAGACAGAGTTCAGTGTGTCAAATCGGAGGGCATGTTGTCCGGTCCTCTGGCAGTCTCTATGGGGGTACCACAGGGTTCAATTCTCGGGCCGACTCTTTTCTCTGTATACATCAATGATGTTGCTCTTGCTGCGGGCGATTCCCTGATCCACCTCTACGCAGACGACACCATTCTGTATACTTCCGGCCCTTCCCTGGACACTGTGCTATCTAACCTCCAAACGAGCTTCAATGCCATACAACACTCCTTCCGTGGCCTCCAACTGCTCTTAAACGCTAGTAAAACCAAATGCATGCTTTTCAACCGTTCGCTGCCTGCACCCGCACGCCCGACTAGCATCACCACCCTGGACGGTTCCGACCTAGAATATGTGGACATCTATAAGTACCTAGGTGTCTGGCTAGACTGCAAACTCTCATTCCAGACTCATATCAAACATCTCCAATCCAAAATCAAATCTAGAGTCGGCTTTCTATTCCGGAACAATGCCTCCTTCACTCACGCCGCCAAACTTACCCTAGTAAAACTGACTATCCTACCGATCCTCGACTTCGGCGATGTCATCTACAAAATAGCTTCCAATACTCTACTTAGCAAACTGGATGCAGTTTATCACAGTGCCATCCGTTTTGTTACTAAAGCACCTTATACGACCCACCACTGCGACCTGTATGCCCTAGTCGGCTGGCCCTCGCTACATGTTCGTCGTCAGACCCACTGGCTCCAGGTCATCTACAAGGCTATGCTAGGTAAAGTGCCGCCTTATCTCAGTTCACTGGTCACGATGGCTACACCCACCCGTAGCACGCGCTCCAGCAGGTGTATCTCACTGATCATCCCTAAAGCCAAAACCTCATTTGGACGCCTTTCCTTCCAGTTCTCTGCTTTTCTGCTCTTTTGCACACCAGTATCTCTTCTTGCACATGATCATCTGATGATTTATCACTCCAGTGTTAATCTGCTAAATTGTAATTATTCGATTTATTGCCTACCTCATGCCTTTTGCACACATTGTATATAGATTCTCTTTTTTCTACCATCTTATTGACTTGTTTATTGTTTACTCCATGTGTAACTCTGTGTTGTTGTCTGTTCACACTGCTATGCTTTATCTTGGCCAGGTCGCAGTTGCAAATGAGAACTTGTTCTCAACTAGCCTACCTGGTTAAATAAAGGTGAAATATTTTTTTTTTTTTAAATCATTCATTTCTATGTGAAGACTCAATAGATCATTGAAGTCAAATGAAGTGAGTTAAGATGGCGTCTCATGGAGACATATTGTGGAGTTAGAGCTACTCGAGGAAGTGATGTTGCAGGCTAGCTCTGTGCTGCCCCCTCAAATTGAGTAATGCTGCGTTTACCTGGTATGAGGTAGACTTCAATCCGGATGTCATTGTTTTCAATGAGAGCACAATGGTAAATGCTGTTGAAGCTGGCAGTGAATGCCATCAGCCGCCACGGTAGATGGGACTTGCCGCCAGAGTTCAAATATTTGAACTTTTGCCGTCTGCCGTAGCATTGTTTTCTACCGGATGTTGATTTGCTCTGAAATCACCATAGCAACGCATCCCGTCGTGCTGGCTTGCTTTTGCCATCACCGTCATTCTTGCTTTTGCCATCACCGTCATTCTTGCTTTCTTGTCCCGCAATGTCGACTGGTATGCCGGTTTTTGCATCCCTCGTCTAAACGCAGCATAACTCAAGTTGATGGCTGACCGGGATACTGCATGCTGCCATTAGCAACTCAACTTCTCTGTACGATTTTAAAATAATTGGTTGAAGGACATACATCTGGTGTATTAGAAGCAATTATTGGTACCATGTTTGTCTTCGAAAGTGTTTATTTACACGAAGATTGACCACAAAGATTGCCATGTCCCTTTTCACTATAATGGAGGATCATGCTTTCTGCCAATAATACCTGCAGTAGCGGTGGGCCTTGAACTTCTGTGGCATTAATGAGAAGGGCCTGTTGTTCTCCCCTGGGCCGAAGCCTTATGAAGAGAAGAACAGAAAGGCCCGCATGTTGAATATTCTCCCAATTTACCACCTTTATAGGCAACGTTTCAATCCAACACAGATCTTCGTCTGGTCTTTGGAATTATACAAAATGCATAGGTTAACCTCATAAATGGTGTTTCGTTATATCATTTATGAACTAGTTGATATATTCAGGATAGACCCCGTAGGAACACTATACTCACTGATCTCCCTCGTATGCTTTAATTTATCAGATTGAGAATGCAGACGAATCAAAAGCCCTGGGAGAGAGAGGGCTGCTGGGGAAAAGCCCTCCTCTGGACTCTAATTAGACTAGTCTGCCCAGTAACAGGATATAGGATTCAATCATATCGCCTCAAATCCCTATTTGTCTCGCTCTCCTGGCAGATCAATACACTCACACAGAGGCACACGCGCGCGGGCGCACACACACACACACACACAACAAATCAATACAGTATATTATTATTCCAAGAGTCTCCAAATAAGCCAACCTCTTCCCCACCTCTTCCTTTTTCTTTGATCTGGAGGCGAGGGACTAATTGTCTACTGTTTACAAGTCACGGGTCTCAAGCCTATCCTTGTTGAGGGTGGAAGTCTGGGTGTGAGAGTCTTGAATTGTATCAGAGATCACAAGAGCATAGTGTATCTAATCAATGGTAATTTTCTGAAATCCGTGCATAGCCCGCTAAAAATGGTGTCCTCCTCATCCAAATCTTGACTTATTGTTCTTCACTGAAACCAGGCAGGTCTTCTAATGTGTGTCAGTCAGGTTGAACCTGTGCCATTTCACTGTCTGCTGAGGTCGGAGGTGCTGCTCAGGTATTTGGCTAAGTGCCTGTGTTTGCTATGATGTGACGGAATGGTTCAGGACCGGCACTGTCCTTTTACAACCAGGTGGCAGTGTTGAGCCCCACACTAGCAGTGTGTTACACTCTTCTCCCGTTTCTCTCTCTGTGTGCCTTTGTGCTCTTGCGTCTTTGATGCAGACATCCACATAAGACGGCACCCCATCTGTGAATAAGTGGAAAGAAAGGGACGATGATAAGGTGTGTGTGTGTGTGTGCGTGCGTGCGTGTGTAAAGGCTGTGAATGACACAGCCCCCAGCTGCAGCTTCTTCGAGAGCTGTGTTAAACGTCTATAAATACCTGCTTGTCTAACTGGTGTTTATAGAGAGCCTAATGGTAGGGAGAGAGCATCGCTGGTCTCTCACTCACTCTCACACACACCAGTTACATGCATTGTGTGGCACAGTATTGTGCAAGACTGTGGTTGTATGTTTTCTTGTTCATTGCTCAGTATGTGTTCTTGTATTTGCAGCCCCACAGTCACATTGGAATTGAATGGGTTTGTTTTGTAGCACAATAGAGTTGTGTGCCTATTGGGATGGTGGTTGTCAGAGGCAGTTTGAAATACTGCGGTGTTGCATTCATTCAATCAAATGAAGATATGTGGATTATGATGGGGATATACTAATCTGTCATGCCCTTCAGACAGCTGTATGACCCAGCCAGGCTAGGGTCAGGGGTCACAGCCAGGGCTAAAGTTCAGTGTCATGTCACATCCAACTGTCCTGGTAATCCTGTCATTTCTCATTGTGGTGAATGTAACCAACATAGCCACATAGTCCTACTGTATGTGGTAATGGCATTTCTAAAGCCATGAGGCCCTGCCATTTATTGATCACCTTACACTGGGCCAGAGGTGCCATGGACACACACACACACACACACTACCTGTAGCACCTTGCATATGGACAGGAAGCCACATATATAGTCACACAACGAACATGCCAGACCGGGTAGTCTTGGTACTTTCATGCGTCGGGGATGTTGTGCCACCAGCTATTTTGTAGTAAACAACACTGTTTTTTTCCCTCGCTGCCAAAGCAGTCTCACATCTTCCCTAGTTACCTACTATCCAATGGACAATAGACATTAGCCTACCTTTTTGCTTTTAGGAATCCCTTGCCTTGACTCAGTGAGACGTGGTATGAAAGCGTTTTTGACGGTTGTACTGAGGGGAGTATCCTGGTGTGCCTGGCTGGCTGGCTGGCTGGCTGGCTGGCTGGCTGGCTGGGAGCGCAGGTGGTCTCATCCTGCTGTTGTTTCTGGTTAGCTGGAGTCCGTGGTCTTATTGGAGCACATCTATTGTTTAGATGCCACTGGGGAGGTGGTGACTGGGTTCAAAGCTATCTGACATTCAGCCAGTTACAAGGGCTTGTGTTCTGATCTTATGCAGAAACCAATTGCCTGATCAATTTCAGTGTCGCCATGATTGAAAGGGACCGCTTTCCCTGTCGGCAACAGCGGTTGTTATTTGTGTTGTTTTTCTCTTTTCTGATGAGCGGAGCTACGCCCTTTAGCAGGAATGACAGCTCCGTAAGTGGATACCATTTAGAAATAGATGGAGTGTTACAGCCTGCCTCATCCATTGTGCCTGGCCTCTCATTTAGAACTAATCAATATTGACCGGGGAAAACACCTTGCTGACTATGAAGGGGTGGAGACATCCATGCTGTGCCTTAATGACACTTTTAGAGACCAAGATGAAGAGAAAGATGGATATTGAGATCGAATCGATGGGGGGGTGAAGGAACAGTAAGCATTCATTCCCCCCTCCATTAGAGTACTTGGCCTTGTGTGTTTTGTCAGAACAGAGGTGAGGGGAAATGAAGTGAATTGAGGAGGCAGTGTGGACAGACACACAGTGGATGGAAAGGTCTGCCTATGGTCCCTCTGGTAGCAGTAACAGATTATGTCAAGAGGTAATGATCTTTTGAAAACCCTCCTCCTGGTGGTTCTTTCCATTTCTTCCTATAATTTGTTCTCTCCCTTTCTAGTTCCTCACTTCTTCTTCCCCCTAATGCTCTTTCTTTCTCGTTCTTATGTGCTTTCTTCCCCTCTCTGTTTCTCCACCTCTCCTCAGTCTTCTTGCGCATTCTGAGTCAAATACAAATGCAGCTTGATAGTGATTATTATTCTAATAAAAGGTCATGTGTCTCTGCGTGTCCTCAGATGGAGGAGGGCAGTCGTGCCGTGCGTCTGGACACTTTCATTGCCCTCATGGTGGAGGAAGGGGAGGACTGGAAGACGGTGGAGATCCCGCCCCCCGTGGCAGCCACCCCAGCTCCTCCCCCTCCGGCAGCCCCCGCTGCACCCCCACCACATCCCCCCAGAGCAGCCTCCACAGGACCGTGAGTCTCACCTCTCTCCTCTTCTTCCTCTCTCCCACTATTACATCACTCTACTCAGGCATTCTAATCAACAAATCATTAAATTAATCAGTAAATCAATTGGTATTTGTGTAGTGCTTTTCACAAATATACAAACATTTGTCAAAAGTGCTTGATAGCAACCTTGGCATGACCCTGTAAAGAGCAAATAGATGCTTCAGTGGTAAGGAAGAAACCCCCAAGGTAGGAAGAAACCTTGAGAGGAACTAGACTACAGCTGAAGCCCATCTTCTTTTGCCTGGCCAGATATACTTTCAGAATACATGCAACTTTTTTTCCTATTCTTAGGGTCTCCACCATCACACAACATGCTGTGTAAGACTACTGTCCCTTTCCACATCCATGTTAAAACGCAAGAGATACTCTCCTGCCTTATTGACACACATAGGACAGGAGCTGGTAGTAAACATCAAATCAGGGCCTATTTGATTTTTTTTTTGCTGAATTGGTGTGTGTTTCCACTGTCCACTTATGTTCCCATTTTCACCCAAAGCTTTCTCAAATGAAGCAGGGTTAAGTGATCTGCATTTGTGAAAGAACAAGCGTCCTGTTAAATTGGTGTTAGTTCGGAATGAGACTGGAAATGGAATCTAAAAGGCACTTGACTTCAATAAGTGTTTGCTAATTTGAGCAGTACCACTGTCGTTATCCTCAGTCTAAATTGAGAAGGCGTGAGAGCAGTGTCATTTCAAGGTTTTTAGGATTGAAGTGGGTGTTAAGGCCCAAAGTCAGAGACATAAAATCTGTCCTTTAGAACAGTTTAATCGCTCCTCTATTAAAATGTCACAGGGCGAAGCATTTATGCTCATAGCTGCTTTTCTTTTAGCCTTTTTAGGTGAAATTGAATCTCATCAAACGAAATGGTATTTGTCACATACTTCGTAAAACAACTAGTGTAAACTAACAGTTAAATGCTTACTTACGGTAGTGAATGGTAATGCAGGTGCATGTTTCGAACTGTCTAGAACAGGGGTCGGGAACCTATGGCTCCTGAGCCAGGTGTGGCTCTTTTGATGATTGCATCTGGCTCGCAGATAAAACAAAATATTCTCACTTTTTTTAAATTATTTTTTATTTATTTTTTTCCCCCCTTTTTTCCCCAATTTTCGTGGTATCCAATCGATAGTAATTACTATCTTGTCTCATCGCTACAACTCCCGTACGGGCTCGGGAGAGACGAAGGTCGAAAGCCATGCGTCCTCCGAAGCACAACCCAACCTGCTTCTTAACACAGCACACCTCCAACCCGGAAGCCAGCCGCACCAATGTGTCGGAGGAAACACCGTGCACCCGCCCCCCTCGGTTAGCGCGCACTGCGCCCAGCCCACCACAGGAGTCGCTGGAGCGCGATGAGACAAGGATATCCTTACCGGCCAAACCCTCCCTAACCCGGACGACGCTAAGCCAATTGTGCGTCGCCCCACGGACCTCCCGGTCGCGGCCGGCTGCGACAGAGCCTGGGCGCGAACCCAGAGACTCTGGTGGCGCAGCTAGCACTGCGATGCAGTGCTCTAGGCCACTGCGCCACCCGGGAGGCCTATTCTCACTTGTTTTAATCCATCCATCGATTTTTCACTGCTCATGTCCTGTTCAGGGCTGCAGGAGCAATTGTCCATTATTTTAATTAAATGATACTGGCCTACGTTGGCCGTTGCTAGGTAAAACAGGTAAACGCCTCCTTTTGAATCAGTCTGCTCGGTCATTAGCTCAAAGCTAACCCTTCGACGAAGAAGATGGCGAAAAGAAAAAAAGATGACGAGTATCGTACATTTCAGGACGAATGGACCGAAGAATTCGCCTTTGTGGAGAGAGCAGGTTCTGCGGTGTGTCTAATTTGCAATGACAAAATTACATCGATGAAACGGTCGAATGTAAAGCGGCACTTCGACAAATTCAGAGGCTTATTATACTGACATTTAGTTGAATTCACTTTTAAAATATATTATAGGGCTCTCACTGAAATAAATTTCCAAATGTTTTGCTTTCATGGCTCTCTTAGTCAGAAAGGTTCCCGACCCCTGGTCTAGAATGTACACAAACTGAGTGCATTGACAGCTTAATGGGCTGAAGACTATATGGTCTACATAAGCTGAAAAATAACACATTCTGAAAAAATATTTGTTGACTTCATGTTCTCTGACCAATCAGGACATGCTTATGGTCAGATTAACTGTGTGTCTGTGTGTCTCTCTGTCCCTGTTTCTGTGTGTCCTGTCTTTTCCTCTCCCCCCAGGTTGCGGTTGAGCCCGGCAGCCAGACACATCCTGGACACACACGGTCTGGACCCCCAGCTGGCCACCCCCACTGGACACAGGGGCATCATCACCAAGGAGTGAGTTCACATACGAGATGTGTTCAGCGTGGGGAAGTGTAATGAATAGGACGGACATGGTTCCCCTCTTCAAATCTAGCTACAGACTGTCAAATGTTTTGTGACTTTAGTGTGGGTACTGGGTGGTTTATGTGTGTTATACACTACTGAGCAAGTTAAAATAGTGCAGAGCTCTCTGAGGAAGAAATAACAATCTAACTGACAAAAACAAACGAGAGATGTTGTGAATGAAAGGGGAGAGAGGAGAGTACGGTGTGAAGTGACAGAAATTCACTGAGTGAAAAAGTTATCAAGTTGCCAGGTGCTTTAACCCTGTTATGTGGGTGTGCTCACACCAGAGGAAACTGTAAGCGCAAACAACACACACACACACACAACTTTAATGGCCACCTGCTGTCACGCAGGGTCTGATGGAACGTTCTAGTTACCCAAATCGCACCCTACTGGGGAATCTCATTAAGACACAGCTGTCTCCATGGCAACCCAGTTTCCAGGGCCGACTGGTGGCCATAGAAACACAGGCCGTATGTTTTGGGAGACATATCTGTCTATGTTCCCGTGTGTCTGTTTGTTATTCACACGAGTTTGTGCACGTGTGTGTCTGTTAAAGAGCGAGTGTAAGAGGACGTAAGGAACCACACTCGACACAGGAAGATCACCTTAAGGCCTTCCCACACTGTACGTTGGATTCAGTCTTTTACGGTTATTACATGTCAAACTCTGCTATTTTATCATTAAAATCTTTATATCAACCTGGCCAGATTGTACAATTTACTTGTTTTGTCGTCACATTCTGCAATTGTCTTGTGAGGCTACGTCAGCCGATGTAGGGTATGTCAACTGCAGCGGTGTATTTGGTCTGTGAATGTGCCAGCAGCGCATGCCTTCCTCTATGCTTATGCGCGAGTAAAGAGACTTTGGAAGAACTGAAAGTATGCATCTTCGAAATAGTTTTCACATGCTTTTAGTCATGTAGTGTACAAAGTTGTATGTGGACACCTGCTCATCAAAAATCATTGGCATTAATATGGAGTTTGACCTCCCCCCCCTTTGCTGCTATCAGCCTTTACTCTTCTGGGAAGGCTTTCCACTTGATGTTGGAACATGGCTGAATGGAAGTCCCCTCAGCAACGAGCATTCGTGAGGTTGGACGATTTTAGACCTTGATCGCAGTCGGTGTTCCAATTCATCCCAAGCTGTTAGATGGAATTGAGGTCAGGGCTCTGTGCAGGCCAAGCAATTTCTTCCACACTGATCTTGACAAACCATTTCTGTATGGACCTCGCTTTGTGCACGGGGGGCATTGTCATTCTGAAACAGGAAAGGGCCTTCCCCAAACTGTTGCCACAGTTGAAAGCACAGTATCGTCTAGAATGTTATTGTATGCTGTAGTTCCAGTGAATGGAAATCTTAACGCTAAGGGGCATAGACCGAACCATGAAAAACAGCCCCAGACCATTATTCCTCCTCCACCAAGCTCTACAGTTGGCACTATGCTTTGGGGCAGGTATCGTTCTTCTGGCATCCGCCAAACCCAGATTTGTCTGTCGGACTGTCACATGTGGAAGCGTGATTCATCACAGGGACAGTTTGGAACTCAGTAGTGAGTGTTGCGACCGAGGACAGATGATTCTTACGCACTCCGCGCTTCGTCACACGGCGGTCCCGTTCTGTGACCTAGTGTGGCCTACCACTTCACGGCTGATCCATTGTTGCTCCTAAACGTTTCCATTTCACAATAACAGCACTTACAGTTGACCAAGGAAGCTCTAGCAGGGCAGAAATTTGATGAACTGACTTGTTGGAAAGGTAGTATCTGACTGTGCCACGTTGAAATTCACTGAGCTCTTCAGTAAGGCCATTCTACTGACAATGTTTGTCTATTGAATCAAATCAAATTTTATTGGGCACATACACCAGGTTAGCAGATGTTCATGCAAGTGTAGCGAAATGCTTCTAGTTTCGACAGTGCAGTAATATCTAACAAGTAATCTAACAATTCCACAACTACTACCTTATACACACAATGTAAAGGGATGGAATACGAATATGTACATAAATATATGGATGAGCGATGGCCGAGTGGCAATGGTAGGATGCAATAGATGGTATAAAACAGTATATGATTAATGTAAGATATGTAAACATTATTAAAAGTTAAATTATTTAAGGTGACTAGTGATCCATTTATTAAAGTGGCCAATGATTGAGACTGTATGTAGGCAGCAGCCTCTTTGTGTTAGTGATGGCTGTTTAACAGTCTGATGGCCTTGAGATAGAAGCTGTTTTTCAGTCTCTCGTCCCAGCTTTGATGCACCTGTACTGACCTCGCCTTCTGGATGGTAGCGGGGTGAACAGGCAGTGGCTCGGGTGGTTGTTGTCCTTGATGATCTTTTTGGCCTTCCTGTGACATCGTGTGCTGGAGGTGTCCTGAAGGGCAGGTAGTTTTCCCCTGGTGATGCGTTGTGCAGCCTGCACCACCCTCTGGTGAGCCTCTTGGTTGATGGCGGTGCAGTTGCTGTATTTAGCCATATTCCCCAACATCTTTCCATGGTTGAATGCGGTGGTTCGCGCCTTCAGTTTTGCGCGAATGCCGCCATCTGTCCACGGTTTCTGGTTAGGGTAGGTTTTAATACTCACATTTGGTACGACATCTCCAATGCACTTCCTTATAAACTCACTCACAGAGTTAGAGTATAAATAAATGTTATTTTCTGAAGGCTTCCCGGAACATTTCCCAGTCCTCGTGATCAAAACAATCTTGAAGCGTGGATTCCGATTGGTCACACCAGCGTTGAATGGTTCTAGTTACGGGTACATCCTGTTTAAGTGTCTGCCTATAGAATGGTAGGAGCAAGATGGAGTCGTGGTCTAATTTGCCGAAGGGAGGGCGGGGGAGGACCTTGTATGCATCGTGGAATTTGGAGTAGCAATGATCCAGTGTATTGCTCGTGCATGTGCTACAATCAATGTGCTAGTAGAATTTTGGTAGCCTTGTTCTCAAATTAGCTTTGTTAAAATCCCCAGCTACAGTAAATGCAGCCTCAGGATATATTGTTTCCAGTTTACATAGAGTCCAGTGAAGTTCCTTGAGGGCCGTCGAAATATCTGCTTGGGGGGGCTGTGACTATAATAGAAGAGAATTCTCTTGGGAGATAATGTGGTCGGCATTTGATTGTAAGGAATTCTAGGTCAGGTGAACAAAAGGACTTGAGTTCCTGTATGTTGTTATGATTACACCATGAGTTGTTAATCATGAAGCATACACCCCCGCCCTTCTTACCAGAAAGATGTTTGTTTCTGTCGGCGTGATGCATGAAGAAACCCTTATGTCTTTCTGGAAGGCAACCCTTGCCCTAATTTCGTCCACCTTGTTGTCTAGAGACTGGACATTTGCGAGTAATATGCTCGGAAGTGGTGGGTGGTGTGGACGCCTTCAACGTCTGTCCAGGAGGCCGCTCTGTCTACCTCTCCTGCCGCAACGTTGTTTTTGGTATATTGAGATTGCATGGCTGTGTGGTAAAACAATGCACAGAAAGTGGTAGACGATTTTAAGCATTTTTCAAAATCCCATCAGGTAGTCTGATTTCAGATGTCATGTACACGATTATTAGGTAAGTCGTTCTTCTTCCAAAGCATGAACATGTTTAAATTGAACTATTATATTAATCTGACTATTCACAATAATATGTTTACCCTACCCTATAGTCATCGGGATCAGCTCGTAACACCAGCAACACTACACAATAAAGGCTCCAGATCACTGCCAGAACTTTGTTGGAGCCTACGATCGCACAAAGTGGTACATAATCGGACGACTTAGACCTGAACGAGGCAAGGCGTCCGGCAATTGTTTACGACCTGAAGATTTGCCCATGGCCATGAGGTGTACATTTTGTCTGGGATGACAAAATTGTGGCATAAGACGGCTAAAATTGTACAGTCTGTGAGGGCCTTACGGCAGACATTGCAGAAAAGTATGTACACTTCTTTGGTGAGGGTAGATAGCCAGCAATGTTCCCCCTATATGCGTTTAACTGCAGCGCACTCAGATAGCATAAGAACAAGGCTTAAGCTATGTAAAAATGTGTAGAATTGCAGGAAACTAGCTTTAAAACTAACATTTTCTCTCTACCCTGGGGCAAAATGAGTAGAATTGCAGAAAATGTGCTTTAAAACAGCAACATTTTGTCTCTGCGGCCAAGAGGAGTGGCCTCTTGTGTGGGTCCACTATAGAACAACAACACAGAACAAAACATATAGCCCATTAATGAGGTAACTCAAATCCACAGGAAGGGTTCATTTAGGAGTGGAAGGGGATGAGGAGGTTGGGTATTTGTATCACTGGTTATTCAGTGCTTGATTTATCACACCAATAGCCCTCATACACAATGGAGCAGGGAAGTAGAAAAAAAAAATTGAGGCCACTCCCACTCTTTAGTGTAGCCAACTGCTCATCTATTTTCTGGTGCATCAGTGAGTTTCCTAACTAAAGTAAACAGATGTTATGTGGTGCGGTGATATGACAGCTCTGACATCAAAACAAACTCAACTGTCTCTCAAATCATTAGTCTTTATCTCTCTCTCCCCATCTGTTTTTCTCACTCTCTTTTCCTCTGTTCATTGTCCGTTGATGGTGAAAAGGAGGGCCTGTGTTTCTGGAGAACATTGTGTACTGTTAACTCCACAGAGGAGGGGGGATATGTGGGATTCAACACAGTGTCAAATAACAATGGCAGGTATGTGGCTGTCCTCTTTCCTTCTCTGTTTCTAAGGCCTACAGCTACAGCATGTACAGAGAACACACATGAATGGCTAGCTACAGATAGATAAAGCACCACTACCTATCTCTACCATGCTTCACTTCACCTCAATGGCTTAGAAAACACTTTCTCATTTGCTGGATGTGTTCCAACAAAATATATGGTTAATGGAATTGATTTATACAATTATCATGCATGCCTTGTAAGGATATGACGGCGAGTGGGTAATCTATCTCTACCATCAGTCAACGTATAATCATTGGAAAACAAAATAGATGAGCTACGATCACGAATATCCTACCAACGGGACATTAAAAACTGTAATATCTTATGTTTCACCGAGTCGTGGCTGAACGACGACACATAACATACAGCTGGCGGGGTTCACGCTGCATCGACAAGATAGACCAGCTGCCTCCGGTAAGACAAGGGCTGGCAGTCTGTGTACATTTGTAAACAATTGCTGGTGCACAAAATCTAATATTAAGGAAGTCTCAAGGTTTTGCTCGCCTGAGGTAGAGTACGCTATTTACCAAGAGTTTATCTAGATTTTTCGTAGCGGTCTATTTACCAAGACCGCACTCAATGAGCTGCAAGTCATAAGCAAACAGGAAAAAGCTCATCCAGAGGCAGCGCTCCTAGTGGCCGAGGACTTTAATGCAGGGAAACTTAAATCCATTTTACCTAATGTCTACCAGCATGTTAAATGACCACCTTTACCCCACACACAGACGTGTACAAAGCTCTCCCTCGCCCTTCATTTGGCAAATCTGACCATAATTCTATCCTCCTGATTTCCGCTTACAAGCAAAAACTAAAGCAGGAAGCACCAGTGACTCGGTCAATAAAAAAGTGGTCAGATGACGCAGATGCTAAGCTACAGGACTGTTTTGCTAGCACAGATTGGAATATGTTCCGGGATTCTTCTGATGGCATTGAGGAGTACACATCAGTCACTGGCTTCAACAATAAGTGCATCGATGATGTCGTCCCAACAGTCCCAACCCACCCAAGCATCAGCTTTTCTGGACGACTGTGTGATCACGCTCGCCGTAGCCGACGTGAGTAAGACCTTTTAAACAGGTCAACATTCACAAGGCCGCAGTGCCAGACGGATTATCAGCACATGTACTCTGAGCATGCTCTGACCAAACCACCATAGTCCCTGTGCCCAAGAACACTAAAGTAACCTACCTAAATGACTACTGACCTGTAGCACTCACGTCTGTAGCCATGAACTGCTTTGAAAGGCTGGTAATGGCTCACATCAACGCCATTATCCCGGAAACCCTAGACTCACTCCAATTTGCATAGCGCCCCCAACAGATCCCCAGATGATGCTATCTCTATTGCGCCCCACACTGCCCTTTCCCACTTGGACAAAAGGAACACTTACGTGAGAGTGCTGTTCATTAACTACAGCTCAGCGTTTAACACCATAGTGCCCTCAAATCTCATCACTAAGCTAAGGACCCTGGGACTAAACACCTCGCTCTGCAACTGGATCCTGGACTTCCTGACGGGCCGCCCCCAGGTGGTAAGGGTAGGTAACAACACATCTGCCACTCTGATCCTCAACACGGGGGCCCCTCAGGGGTGCGTGCTCAGTCCCCTCCTGTACTCCCTGTTCACCTATGACTGCATGGCCAGGCATGACATGACTGACAAAGAAACACAGACAGGAGGAAGGGGAATGAAAAAATCTGGCTAATTAAGATCATACATAATTTTTATAATATCTGTGGTAATGCCTATTTCCCAAAGTCTGTGAATTAGACTATTGGTGATTTACCCTCTCTTATGTCAGGGCATGTATTGTATAAGCTTCTGGTAATTTAACAAAGTTACAGGAATCTTCAGTAATTTTGGTAATGAACTTAATCAATGGCAATCTTTCGTAACTCTGGTCATTTTTACTTGAATAACTTATAGTATATTCATGTATAGTCTTAATTTATTATATCTGTGTCCACGAGTTTCTAGTAGAGGGAAAAGGGATACCTACTCAGTTGCACAATTGAATGCAATCAACCAAAATGTGTCTTCTGCAATTAACCCAAACCCTCTGAATCAGAGCAGGGCTGCCTTAACCAACATCGCCAGGGGAGCCGTTGTTGTTGGGAGTTAACTGCCTTGCTCAGACCATATGGTTCAAGAGGAAAATAGTATCATTCATGAAAAAAAGCATCTAATCAACAATGGCATTATTTTCAATTAACTCTGCAACTCTTCCAACTATTGACTTTTTTCACAACTACCACCAGTTTGACGCCAAAACATTTTCAACAAATTCATATTGACATAGTAAAATAAATGTGTTTGTAAAAAAAAATGTTTTTAATGTTGAAACCCTCATATTAAACACCAATGGTATGTATTCACTAAATTGGTTTATATTTAGGATGTTTTACAGCTTTGTCATTAAATGTATTCTTAAATGATCGTATTAAATTATTTAATGTGTTGTACATGTGGTAAGGCCTCGCAGAGGGTCAGAGATTATTAGTCTCCTGTGATAATCTGAAGTACCCAAAAGAGCCACTAGAAGTCTTGTGATAAATTTCATAAAATCCTTAAGTTTCCAGTAATAAACCCTCCTTTTGCAACCCTAAAAAGCATGAAATGGGCTTTGGCTTTAAATTAACTAACATTTACATTGCCTGCCTCAGAGAGACGTGTGTCTAAGCCAGCCATATTGTCTCCATGCGAAGGGCTATTATCGTCAAGTACGTCCCCTGTTGTTAACATCAATACCAGTTTAAAGGCACCTACACCATTTCAGTGTGCTGCATGTTTGTCTGCCGGAGGAGAGAGGAATGGAGTAGAGTTTTTTTTGTACTTCGGGCTGATGGTGTTTTTATGGGAAGGGTTGGTTCAGAAATGTGTCCATTTGTCTGTTGTCCAAGGAAGTGTGTGGTCGTGACTTATTTCAAGGTACACTGTACGTTTATTTTCGGTGGACGTTAGGGTAATGCAAAACCTGTCCGCAGCATTAATTTTCTAGATTTCTTATCGCCCTCTGATAAGCGATCTGAAAAGCCTGCCTCAGTTTGACCCAGTGATTTTAGATATTATCCTTATCATCATTGCTGATAATAGTAGAATTACAGTATCATTATATCGTATCATTACTTTATACAGCAGTGGTTCCCAACCTTTATTGGTTACTGTACCACCAAGTATATTTTTCTCTGCCCAGATTATCATTGGAAGTAACCCATCATCTGCATTTTACAGTAGGTTTATGGGCTCATGAATTTTCTCAAGTAGCTCCAGGGGTCCTACTACCTCTGGTTGGGTAACACTGGTTTACGGTATACCTTCACAGTATTCTTTAATAGCTAGAATCTGCAAGAGTTCAGACCAAAAATCTAACCCAGCTGCACCAGGTTTCTGGACTGTTGTAGATATTGTGTTTTATGTTGAGAGACTCAGATCTTTCCCTCTGTGGCAATATAAGGCTTTTCTCCACTGGAGTAAAGGGCTTTTCATGACCATCATTCCCTCTGTCGTGTCCCAGATGGCAGTGTAGAGTCTGGGTTTCACTCAGACAGTCAGGGGGAGGTGTGTGTGTGTGTGTTTGTTTGTCTGTGGTGTGTGTGTGTGTGTGTGTGTCTGTGTCTGTGGTGTGTGCGTGTGTGTGCATGCATCTTTCATATTCCAGTCACCTCTTCACAGGCTTTGAGGCTCTTTGGCCTTGTCTGTCTGTCAGTGGCTGTAAATGGTCTGTGTGAAAGCAGATGTCTTGTGTGAGGAAGGATCAGCCAGCCAGGCAGCCAGTGAGCCAGCTAGCAGCACACGCAGTAGCCTATTAGTGAGTGATGCCATCGACACACACTAGGGGCTCTGGGCTGACGATGTATGAGCTAAATTAATGTGCTCTTCATCGTATAGAAAGAACACTCTTCATGTTGCATTGGGATTCATGGATAATGTGGAACACACTCCATCATACAAAGAAATAGGATGAATTTTGTACATGGTACATATATTGAGGGGTTATTTTTCAAGTTGTAATGTGAAGCTCTCTACATGCAGCCCCCATCCCTTTTGAAAGAAACTGACAGGGAGGTAATGACATAGTCAATGTTTAATCTAAATCTCACATCCTCCTCTTGTTCACTGGCTGGACTCTCTTTGTTCTCTTAGCTGGAGTAGGAGCAGTCATGCAAATTCAGATGCACATGTACAGTTGAAGTCGGAAGTTTGCATACACCTTAGACAAATACATTTAAACTCAGTTTTTCACAATTCCTGATATTTAATCCAAGTAAAAATTCCCTGTCTTAGGTCAGTTAGGATCACCACTTTTATTTTAAGAATGTGAAATGTCAGAATAATAGTGTAGAGTGATTTATTTCAGCTTTTATTTCTTTCTTCACATTCCCAGTGGGTTAGAAGTTTACATACACTCAATTAGTATTTGGTAACATTGCTTTTAAAATGTTTAACTTGGGTTAAACGTTTTGGGTAGCCTTCCACAAGTTGGATTCATTTTGGCCCATCCCTCCTGACAGAGCTGGTGTAACTGAGTCAGGTTTGTAGGCCTCCTTGCTCGTACACGCTTTTTCAATTCTGCCCATAAATGTTCTATAGGATTGAGGTCAGGGCTTTGTAATGGCCACTCCAATACCTTGACTTTGTTGTCCTAAAGGCATTTTGCCACCAATTTGGAAGTATGCTTGGGGTCATTTTCCATTTGGAAGACCCATTTGCAACCAAGCTTTAACTTCCTGATTGATGTCTTGAGATGTGTCTTCAATATTTCCACATAATGTTCCTCCCTCATGATGCCATCTATTTTGTGAAGTGCACCAGTCCCTCCTGCAGCAAAGCACCCCCACAACATGATGCTGCCACCCCCCGTGCTTCACGGCTGGGATGGTGTTCTTCAGCTTGCACATCTCCCCCTTTTTCCTCCTAACATAACGTTGGTCATTATGGCCAAACAGTTCTATTTTTGTTTCATCAGACCAGAGGACATTTCTCCAAAAGTACGATCTTTGTCCCCATGTGCAGTTGCAAACCATAGTCTGGCTTTTTTATGGCGGTTTTGGAGCAGTGGCTTCTTCCTTGCTGAGCGGCCTTTCAGGTCATGATGATATAGGACTCGTTTTACTGTGGATATAGATTATTTTGTGCATGTTTCCTCCAGCATCTTCACAAGGACCATTGCTGTTGTTCTGGGATTGATTTGCACTTTTCGTACCAAAGTAAGTTAATCTCTAGGAGACAGAACGCATCTCCTTCCTAAGCGGTATGACAGCTGCATGGTTCCATGGTGTTTATACTTGCGTACTACTGTTTGTACAGATGAACGTGGTACCTTCAGGCGTTTGGAAATTGCTCCCAAGGATGAACCAGACTTGTGGAGGTCTTGGCTGATTTTATTTGGATTTTCCCATGATGACGAGCAAAGAGGCACTGAGTTTGAAGGTAGGCATTGAAATACTACCACAGGTACACCTCTAATTGACTCAGATTATGTCAATTAGCCTATCAGAAGCTTCTAAAGCCATGACATAATTTTCTGGAATTTCTCATGCTCTTTAAAGACACAGTCAACTTAGTGTATGTGAACTTCTGACCCCCTGGAATTGTGATACAGTGAATTATAAGTCAAATTATCTGTCTGTAAACAATTGTTGGAAAAACTACTTGTCATGCTCTAAGTAGATGTCCTAACTGACTTGCCAAAACTATAGTTTGGTAACAAGACATTTGTGGAGTGGTTGAAAAACGACTTTTAATGACTCCAACCTTTGTATGTAAACTTCAGACTTCAACTGTATCAGCCGAATGGGTAGGAAGAGTGGAGTAGCAGGTAGTGATTGGGCCACCCATGCAAAGTGGCTCAGGTCTTTCAGAGGGCATGTAGCTTCCTGTCGCTAGCCTAACCTGGAGGAACCAGCCTCTTATGCCTGCCTACCTACATTTCTCTTCAATTATATATGTGTGTGTCTGCAAATTGGTTTGTGTGTCTTTAAGTGTGGGTGGGGGAATTCCAACATGCCAAGGTCCCCACAAACAACATCCAAGAACAATGAGAGGGAGGAAGTGAGGGATTACGAGAGAGACTGCATGGAAATGGAAGATGAGAGTCAGGGGACCCAGCCTTGTCCCTGCTGTATGGACGAGGGCAGCAGGGGTAGCTGGTTCAGACACAAATCTGGGGTAGGAAGGCCTCAGTGCACTGGTGTGGAACCAGAGAGCTCTGAGCAGATACCCAAAAAGGTAATACCAGTCCCCTTAAATTATTTTAACTCAATGTATTAACATTTACTGTAGATTGCAGCTGCGGATAATGTAAGCCGTGGGAAAGGTGACTAAAGTGTGAAGCGGAAGCAACGTACAACAATGTGTCATGACTAACGACAAAGCCATGCAGGTGTTAATATTTATACCGAAAGAACATTTCTGATCATCATATCTGCCTGTGCTCTGGGCTGGAGGAAGGGCGAGGCTGTAACCTGAAAGCACTTTACTGCTCTGTTCTGTTTGATAAGCAGAGAATTCAGCCCACATCAAAGATGGCTGCCACCTTTGAGCCTCCGATCCAGGTGCCTGCCTGACAAACAACATTAATTACGCTTCAGGGACACTTGATGAAACTAATGATAATCAGTCAGGTTTTGTTTTTTTGTTTTCATAGGTGGTTATGATATAGATAATGTTTTGGAGAGCGACGTGTAGTTGATGTGATTTATTGCTCATAGTAGTTTTGTTGGCATTTTAGTTCCCTGCGTCTCCTGACTTGTTCAGCCTGCCCAGTGTGCCCATGCGATATGCATGCTCCGTTTGTCCGATGAGAGAGTGAATGCATCTGACACCTGATCCTGGCTTCCATTGTGGCGAGGTATTTGTTTGTGAATGGTGAGCGCTTCTCTTCTCACATCACCGTCCCTGTGCTAGCCCTGGAAGGATTTAATAAGAGTTAGCTCTCCTCTCTCTCTCTCTTGCTCGCTTGATCACTGTCTTTCTCCTCTTTCCCTCTTTCTCCTCCTCTTTCTATACCTGGCCCTCCACTTTTTGTTCTCTTACACTCTCGGTCTCTCTGCCTGTGACATTACACACAAAATGAACAATGGAGTCACTTTCAGTCAGTCTCCTCCAGCCTTGTGTCACACAGTGGAAACCGTGGTGGTAGTCGTAGTGCTTGACCTGACTACACCAAGCCCTCTCCTGGTTGGGGCAAACTTCTCCAATGACCTCCGTTACACAGCTAGATAGACATTCTATTCCTGTCTGCCTGCCTGTGAATTTCCATTGGAAAGCTTTCAGCTAAACAAACGCTCTCCTCTGAAGATGGTGAGAGGATTCATTTGCTTGCATAAATGTTTATGCGAGTAGTGAGTACTAGGCCAGCCACTACCTAACCTGGGTTTTGAAAGCATGTTGCTTATCCCTGGGAAATATTTACATTTCCCAGGTGTTGGGGCCGTTTTTTCTCAAATGTTTATTTTTGATCATATTGGGCAACGTTGGAGTATGTGTCGACTCCGGTTGAGATACATTTAGAGATGAGTGTTTTTCCTCTCCAAGCCAAGCAGGGTCAATATCAATAGGTCCATTCACTGACAGAAGGCCAGAACTTGGATGTTTACGCTTGGATAGAAAGTACATCATGTATGCTTTACTCAGGCTCTCAATAACATGACACCGATAAATGGCTTCCTAGTGCCTGGCTACCTACCTACACACTGGTGTTTCCGTATCTGCTGCAATACTCCGTACAGGTGTGTGTGAAAGCAGTTTTTTTTGCATTATTAGTTTGTTTGTCCGCATTCATGTTGGGACTGTCAGGGTGTCAGAGGAGTGGCCCAGTGTTAAGTATTTTCATACGGTTTCAAAGCCCTGGTCTCAGATCCACCCTCCCTGAGTCATACTGTAGGCATAGTGTACATTTGCTTGGTCTTGTTATAATGGTTGGCTACTTGTTTGTATTGATCTGTGTAATAGTGGTGGGGATTGTCTTTTTTGTCTCCCGCTTTTTTGCTTAATCTATTCTCAACCACCTTGTGCCATTCTTTTCCTCCAGAGATGCCCTTAATCTCCTGAAAAAGTTCCCTGATTCCAAGGCAGCTCCAGTTACAGCAGCTCCAGTGGCAGCAGCCCCCACACCAGTTGCCACCCCAGCAGCTGCCCCACTTCCCCCAGGCAGCAGGCCCATGTACCCTCCTCAATCCATACCTGGCAAGCCTGGAGCTCTGGTGAGTACACTCACTCACACACACACACACACACACACACACACACACACACACACACACACACACACACACACACACACACACACACTCTATCAGTAAACACATTAAAATGTCAAAATCGAGATCAACACCAAGTGCTCAAGGGGCTTGAAGCATTTTCAGAAAGTGTATGGCTTGATGACTCATGCACCTCGACACAGTGGATTATATCATAAGGATGTAGTAAAAGCAAGTCATGGTTAGGGAAGTATATATTTAATTCTTCAAGGCTCACTGGTGTGTGTGAAGAAATGGAGGGAGGCAGGGACCACCTTGACGTTGGTATGAGTCACTATGGCTGCCACCTACCCTCCCCCACTTTCTATACGGACACACACTCTCTCTCGCTTTACCTCGCCGTCTCTCAGTGCTGCTATTCACTAAAGTTGATGGGCACAACACACAATTTATCAAGATCTGATTAGTGGATTTGAGGGCACGTTTTCACGGATTTAATTTTCTCATGACTTCACATTAATAATTTGCCTGTAAGTATTGGAGCCTCGTTCTAGCCTTATGTAACATCTTATAACATTATAAAGCGGAGGAACAGCATTTTCCAGTAGATAATTCCCTCATTCAGAAATCCAAGTTTATGCTAATATATACTACTACTGTCGGTAGTTGAATGGTGTGACTTTCATGTTCCTAATTTCCTCCTGTTTGTTCCTGTTGTGCAAGTCTGTGAGATCGGTGATTGGACACAGTTAGCTTGTATTCCAGCAGGGTTTGAAAGAACTTCTGAGAAAGTATTGAAACACAAACAACACTCTGCTCCAAAGCGTATGAAAAGCGTCTAAGCAGACCTTAGCAGCATCTTAATAGGCTCTGGAGGCCCCCATGCTATGGAACAGATCCCTATCGTTTGCACACAGCCCCTGTGCTCCCATGCAAAATGAGCATGACGACATATCGTCTTACTCCCTCTCCCGCACAGATTGAGCCATCAAACAGACAGAGGCCTGGGGTTGTGCAGGGGGTATCCAGACATGATCCTCTGGTCAGTGGAAACCCTGTAGAGAGCTGAGGACATGGGTTTCTGACCGTTTCCTGACCAACTCCGCTAACCTCCCTGTGATTTGGGAATGTGTGCTGTTGATGACAGCGTTTCCTATGTTCTGGCACCAAGGACACAGAGTTAACAAGGCACCATGTAGAAGTTAATGGACAGATTGACAAAGGCCATTGATTTTAGATGTCTGTATGTCGTCTCTAAGCCGTGCATAGCATTGGGGCTGTAAGCAGTGTCCGCTAAAGTAACAGGTAGCCATCCATCCAGCTCTCCTTCCCTTCCTCTCGGCTTAGCGAGTCGTTACACCCCAGAGAGTAGTGGTATGCGGAAGATGGCACCAGCAGCCTCCAACACAGGCGACTGTCTCAACTTGCCTGTTAAAAACATGGAGGAGAGGCAGAGAGACAATAGGCTTTGGTCTCCTGAGGTTTCTCTCTCTGGCCGTGTCTAGACTTGACAGTTAATGCAGTTTTTGTATTATGATCATGGAGTTCTGATCATGGAATTCCGAGCACATCATGCGTGTACACTTACATTTCAATGTGTCCAGATTCCCTTTTTCGGCGCTATATTCAAATGCCAGTATGCATTCTACAAACGGCAAAATGTGATAGGCACTACCACCAAGTTGTTGTTGTTGTGTTATCTTCTGTAGCAAGCAAAGCTAAAGGGCTTGCAAACGGGCTACCATAACTCAATATTAGCTAGCTGGCTAGCGTTTGAGGCCAGCAAGCATTTCCTCACATGCTAGGAATGTATTTCCTCCAAAGTTATAATGAAAAGGTGGCTCTCGCTTCCAAAACGCATGTTTTTTGGAGACTTGTGGGTGGAGTGCTCATGACTTTTCCCACTGTGTTTACTTTTGGTAGCCTGATTGTATCCAGACTGAGGAGAAATTAGCACACAGTGCATCCCTGACCACCTCCTGATGTGGTCAGCCAGATCTGAACAAAATCTGACCACAATGTGACTTGTCTTTTCAATGTGATCTTCGTATTCTCACAGCAAAGTTGCACGTAAGTGTAGACATAGCCACTTTCTCTCTCTGAAAGCACCCCTGCTGATCAGTGACTACTGGGACTCCAAATGAGACATCAGTATCACCTCTGTTTCCCCTGACAGACGACTGGTGGGGAGGCAGGAAGGCTCCTGGGTCTCTTGAGGAGTCACGGTAATTGTGTCATGGCGCCGAGCATCGCTCAGAGGAACAAAAGGCCACCTCCAGTGACAACACTTTATCCTATTTCTTAGTAGTGAGGTGATGAGGTAATTTGCTTGCTGTATTCTGATATGAGGGAATAGCATTCTGTGGTATGATGACACACACACTTCTCTGGCTTTTCAGTCTGTAACAACCAAAAAACAGCACCTTGACTTTTGCTTAAGTTTTATATGATCAGTCATTGCTGTTATTTGACGTATTTTGTACTTTTTATTTGATAGCTTTGTTTTTTTTAAGCTTGACTTGATGCCCTTGTAAAGAGTATTGTGTTTATTGGAAAACTGTATACTGTGAGGTGAATAGAAGGCTCCTCCTGTCCTGAGACAGAGCCCACACCCTGGTCAAGCTTTAGAGCCAGGCCCGTCCAAACAGCAGCCTCGTAAAGACGACCCAGACTGGTTGGGGTAGTCTGCTTTCCATCCCTGCCTCTTTTTCACTGTAATGGGGATGTAAAGAGAACCTGTTTAGTTTTGACTGTTGAATACTAATTGTAGCATTACTGCAGAAGTGTTTACAGCAATTAAGATCGACACAAGAGGTTAGTATTCTTATATATATTGTCACAGGCCGGCTCATAGCCTGTGACAAAAATGAGGGGACACGAACAACAGGTATAGGCCAATTAAAAATGTTCTTTATTATAAACCAAACTATTAACTTTAAACTAAGAAAAAGGAATGAGGTGTGGAAGTATCATAATGTAAGGTGTATGTAAAGTGCAGGGATGCGTGAATCTGTGTGTGTGAATATGACTGAGTGAAAACTTTGCAAAACTATAAAGGAACAAACAAAACAGGATCATATCTGGAGGAGTAGAGAGAGAGAGAAAAGTGATTATTGAAGCAGTTTAAATACACTGAGCCAATCACTAACGACCCTCCTCTGCCTGCAGGAGAAACCGCCCCTGCAATGCAGAGGAGGAGCCGTGACAATATACATATATATATATATGTGTGTTTAGGCATGGTGGATTTAGTTGTAATGGCAAACATTGCACAGGTATTTCCTCATCTTGTTTGCCATATTGGAGTTTATTGGGTTTGTACTACCTAGTATAGTGTCTAGCATGTCAATAACTTAAGTGCTAATTGTATTTTCAAGACGATTACGTCGCCTGGGCACAATAAATGACCCAATATACCACCTTAGAGTTGGTCCTATTTTTAGTTGAACAAAATCGATCTTTTGTAACGAGCTTGTCAAAAGCCTTGCCATGGGGTCCTATAGCCTCATCAAAGCCTCTAACTTTAGGTGAAAGTGAATACGTCTGCAATGGCGTTATTGATGCGAGCAGAGTTATAAAGTCGTCCAGAAATATAAATCTGCACAGTGACTGACTGACCGTTCTTTGTTCTGTCCTCTCTTTCCTCCTCTCCTGTCTCAGGGCACTTTCACAGAGGTCCCGGCCTCTAATGTGCGGCGTGTTATCGCCCAGAGGCTGACGCAGTCCAAGACCACCATCCCTCACGCCTACGCCACCGTCGACTGTGACCTGGGCGCTGTCATGCAGCTCCGCAAGGAGATGGCCAAAGGTGAGGCCACAGCACATTGCGTCAGAACACAACATAACAGGGCACATCACATCACATCAGAACACAACATACAGGGCACAACACATCACATTAGAACACAACATAACAGGGCACATCACATCACATTAGAACAAAACATAACAGGGCACATCACATTAGAACACAACATAACAGGGCACAACACATCACATCAGAACACAACACATCACATCAGAACATAACAGGGCACAACACATCACATCAGAACACAACACATCACATCAGAACATAACAGGGCACAACACATCACATCAAAACATAACAGGGCACAACACATCACATTAGAACACAACATAACAGGGCACAGCACGTCACATCACAACACATCACATCACATCAGAACATAACAGGGCACAACACATCACATTAGAACACAACATAACAGGGCACAACACATCACATCAGAACACAACACATCACATCACATCAGAACATAACAGGGCACAACACATCACATCAGAACATAACAGGGCACAGCACATCACATTAGAACACAACATAACAGGGCACAGCACATCGCATTAGAACACAACATAACAGGGCACAGCACGTCACATCAGAACACAACACATCACATCACATCAGAACATAACAGGGCACAGCACATCACATCAAAACATAACAGGGCACAACACATCACATTAGAACACAACATAACAGGGCACAACACATCACATCAGAACAGAACACATCACATCAGAACATAACAGGGCACAACACATCACATCAGAACATAACAGGGCACAGCACATCACATTAGAACACAACATAACAGGGCACAACACATCACATTAGAACACAACATAACAGGGCACAGCACATCACATTAGAACACAACATAACAGGGCACAACACATCACATCAAAACATAACAGGGCACAACACAACACATTAGAACATAACAGGGCACATCACATCAGAACACGGCACAGCACATCAGAACATAACATAACAGGGCACAGCACATCACATTAGAACACAACATAACAGGGCACAACACATCACATCAAAACATAACAGGGCACAACACAAAACATTAGAACATAACAGGGCACAACACATTAGAACATAACAGGGCACAACACAACACATTAGAACACAACATAACAGGGCACAACACATCACATCAGAACATAACAGGGCACAACACAACACATCAGAACATAACAGGGCACAACACATCTCATTAGAACACAACATAACAGGGCACAACACATCACATCAGAACACAACATAACAGGGCACATCACATCACATTAGAACACAACATAACAGGGCACAACACATCACAACATAACAGGGCACAACACATCTCATTAGAACACAACATAACAGGGCACAACACATCACATCAGAACACAACATAACAGGGCACAGCACATCACATTAGAACACAACATAACAGGGCACAACACATCTCATTAGAACACAACATAACAGGGCACAACACATCACATCAGAACACATCACATCAGAACATAACAGGGCACAGCACATCACATTAGAACACAACATAACAGGGCACAGCACATCACATCAAAACATAACAGGGCACAACACATCACATTAGAACACAACATAACAGGGCACAACACATCACATCAGAACACAACAGGGCACAACACATCACATTAGAACACAACATAACAGGGCACAACACATCACATCAGAACACAACAGGGCACAACACAACACATTAGAACACACCATAACAGGGCACAGCACATCACATCAGAACATAACAGGGCACAGCACATCACATCAGAACATAACAGGGCACAGCACATCACATCAGAACATAACAGGGCACAGCACATCACATCAGAACATAACAGGGCACAGCACATCACATTAGAACACAACATAACAGGGCACAACACATCACATTAGAACACAACATAACAGGGCACAACACATCACATCAGAACATAACAGGGCACAACACATCACATCAGAACATAACAGGGCACATCGCATCAGAACACGGCACAGCACATCAGAACACAACACATCACATCCGAACATAACATGCACAGCACAACACAAAGCTGGCCAAAGATAAAGGCTGTTTGTGTTCAAGTAAACATTAGCACTACATCACACAACCCAGCTGAACACTGAGGGATATAGGTAGCCTAGCGGTGTAGTCTCCTCCTTATCGCTAAACATTGCAGCATTATTGCTAAGCAGGGAGACGTGAGCCTTCAACGGTTTCTCCCTTTATCAGTACTGCCACAACACTGCCACATCGTGTTCCCTGTACTCAGCCCCTCCAAAGCTTCATTATGGAGCCCCTCGTGTCTCTTTTGTAACTGTTCCTATACTTCTGAGTATAACAATGTTCAAAGTTTTACCCAGAATTCAACACCTCCATATGTATTTGGACAGTGAAGCTACATTTGTTTTATTTGGCTCTATACTCCAGCATTTTAGATTTGAGATGTTCCATATTAGACGACAGTACAGAATGTCAGCTGTTATTTGAGGGTGTTTTCATACATATCTGTTTTACCGTTTAGAAAGAAACGTGTGTTGAATTGTGATGAGTGAGAAGGTTACAGAGGCACAAATACCATACCCCCCCCCAAAAAATGCTAACCTCCCGTTATGGTATTAAGGAGCAATGAGTAAGCATGTTTTTTGTAACCTCTCAACGGCATCTCAATCATCATTATTCACGATTCATTCATGATTTTTCTTATTATTGGCATTATCAGGATTCATTTTGAAGTGCTCAGAAACATCTTATCTACTCACTTAGAAAGAAAATTACTCCATCATTCACCATTCTGCAAAACATAACCCAAAACAAACAGCAAACACATCCGAGTTTGTAGTCACAAGCTTGATGTAGTCTTTGCGTGCAAGGAATATGGGACCAAATACTACACTTTTGACTACTTTAAAACCTCCTAGAGTTGATGTCCAAGCCCCTGCGGAAATGTAATTAGCATAATAAAAAAATCTGCTTAAAAAACTTATTTTTTTGCATTGGATGCCGCCAATGTCGCACTTCCGCATCTGCGGTGAAAGGTGCCAGCTAGAACGGTGTTTGTCAGACCATGAGACAAATGTCTAAAAACCTTTGTCATTGTGCTTTGTCATTATGGGGTGTTGTGTGTAGATTGATTAGGAAAAAACTATTTAATCAATTTTAGAATATGGCTATAATGTAACAAAATGTGGAAAAAGTAAATGGGTCTAAATTCTTTCCGAATGCACTATATGTACTGTGTACCCTGCATGGCATTGTCATGTCATTTACGCAAAGTCTCATGGGGGGGGGGGGGGGTAATTCTGTGGCGATTTCCTTTTTAAATTAGGGTAAGATACATATATTGTTGGGTGTCTTCATTTGAAGTGTTCCACAGGCAAAGGAGAGACAATTTTCTTTTTTGACACTCAGAACTCAAACGTCTCCAGTCAGCCAGGATAATCATGTATTCCGGGTTCAAAGCATGTCACATTGATGTGTCCTGTGATTATATCATCGCAGCAGGGAAAAGGTGTCTGCTAAACGCCTAAGAAAGGGAGTGATGGGGAGAGAGATGGAGAAAAGAAGGAAAGGAGGAGGGTGAAGGAAAGGGGGAGGGAGAGAGAGAAACTGAAGGGATATGGAGAGAGAGGAGGGCTGGTGTTTCTTTAATGATATGACATGAAGTGATTATGCAGGGCTGGCAGTGCCTAACCCATTCTGTCCTGCAGGGGATTCCTTGCATGTTCTCCTTTCACTCCCTCACCTCTTCTCTCATCCCATTTCTCTCCACCAATCAAATTAGCCAAGGCATTGTGCACAATATATGTTCCATGTTTCTTCTGCTTAATGGCTTCTCAGTGAAGGGAGGTACAGGTAGGCTACTCTTCAAGAAGAGCGAGAAAGATAAAGAACATTGTTTGCACGTGTCATAACTACCACCCGATGGTGGGTTTTTTTTTATACTTGGACCCGAGCCAGTCCAGAAACTCCATAGTGTTTTGATGGGGTGGCACCAGGGCCCAGAGCTGTTCCTTCTCAGTTTACATGGTCAGGACAAACTCCTGGTTCAGCTCATTATTCCTTTTAAGAGATGAGAGATGAATGCAATGCAAAGCGACCTTATTAAATCTAAACCTGACAGTTAAACCCAACTTTATTTATATGCTCTTCAAGATGACCGTGACAATACATGTAATACATTTCGATTTCCAAGGATGGAAGAATGGTTCCTAAAATTTTTCTCTTCAGCACTCTTTTAGTCTTGTGTGTCTGTGCTGCAGAGGAAACGCGGCATGAGTGGCCATTCCAATCCTATTAGCTTCAGTGTTGTGTGTGTTGAGTTATTCTCTATCCTCTATCCGTCCGGTTGTTTTCCCTTGTTCTCTTTGTTCAGTAGCACAGCGAATTTCACGGTTAGCTCATTAGTGATACTGCTAACAGCATTCATAACCGTCTGCTGCTAATGGGCACTCTTAAACATCCCAGCGCTAAAGCCATGCCAGGCCCTGCCCACTCCACCACGGGCACTGTATTGAGGACAGGAGAGATGGTGAGGTATATAGGGGCGAGAAAGAAAGCGAGACAGAGGAAACCTGGTGGACAGAGAATGAGACAGATGGAAGAGGCAGGACAGAAGGTCAGGGAATGTATAAAACATTTGCCTGTTGTTGCTAGAACGTTCCCAGAACACCTTTTAAAGGTTCCCAGAATGTTTAAATAAGTTGTGGGAATAGTCTAGTGCAAACATTGTGGGGACATCACAATAGATATGTTCGCAAAACACAAGCTGTCCAGTTGTGCGGATTATTATATGAGTTTTGCACCCTAAAATAAACATTGTATAATAATAATACAATGTTTATTTTAGGGTGCAAAACTCATTCATCTGATGTTACAAGAACATATTTTTTTATGTTCTTTAAAAGTTCCTAACATGTTTATTTTTTCAATAATAAAAAAAAAAAGTCATGGTATCCAATTGGTAGTTAGTCTTGTCTCATCACTGTAACTCCCGTACGGGCGAGGTGAAGGTCGAGAGCTGTGCGTCCTCCGAATCACAACCCAACCAATCCGCACTGCTTCTTGACACAATGACCACTCAACCCGGAAGCCACCGCACACCTGGCGGCCGTGTCAGCGTGCACTGCGCCCGGCCCGCCACAGGAGTCGCTAGTGCGCGATGGGACAAGGACATCCCTGCCGGCCAAACCCTCCCCTAACCCGGACGACGCTGGGCCAATTGTGCACTGCCCCATGGGTGTCCCGGTCGTGGCCGGCTGCGACAGAGCCTGGACTCGAACCCAGAATCTCGTGTGGCATAGCTAGCGCTGTGATGCAGTGCCTTAGACCACTGCCCCACTCAGGAGGCCCCCTAAACACATTTATTTAGGTTGTGGTAACATTGTGGGGCTATGACGAGAGAGGTTCCCAAAACACTAATGCTGTCCAGTTGTGCTGAAATTCAGATAATGTATGTTTTAGGGTGCACAAAACATTCCTTTGATGTTGTAAGAATGTTGACATAACAGCCTTTGAGTTCTGTAAAGGTTCCCAGAACATTTAATGCGTTTGTGGGAACAGTGTGGATACATTACAAGAGTGGTTCCCAGAACACAAAATATGCTCAATTGTGATAACATTTATGCAATGTTTAAGTTAGGTAGCACAGGACATCCTTTTAATGTTGCAAGAATGTTGACAGAACACCTGGCCTAAGTTTTTGAAAGGTTCCCAGAACATTGAATTAAGTTTTAAGAGTTGTCTGGGATGTTGCAAGAATATTCTTGTGATATTCACATAGGTTACACAGAACATTCCCACAATGTTCCATTATTTCCTAAAAACTGTGTTTTTATGACGTTCATAACGTATTTGTTTTAGTTTTAACATATTTCATTCTGGGAACCTTTTAAAGAACAGACAATGTGTTCTAGGAATGTTCTTATTACATCAGGGAAATGTTTTTTCACCCTAAAATAAACATTGTAGAATCAATCGCCCAACTGGACAGTTTTTGGGTTTTGGGATCATATATTTTGGGATGTCCCCACAATGTTTTCACCAGACTGTTCCCACAACCTAATCAAACATTCTTGGAACCTTTTTAAAGAAATGGTTTAATTTTGTTCTAGGAACGTTCAACATCTGGAAAATGTTTTATAATGTACAAACACTCTATAATCATCATCACGACTGGACATTTTGTGTTATGAGAACATTTGCCGCGACCTAACGAATGTTCTGGTAACTTTAGCTGAACCAATTTTGGTTTGCTGGGAGGCCTCTATTTGTCCTAAACACACATGATTAGTAAGTCTGCTTCTTCTTTACAATTCACATCATCCTATAGCTTGCATACCAGATGTCACCTGCCATGGTCTTTGGAGCAGTTGGTATTTGGATAATTAACTTACCTGACTAGCAGCTCTTGAATTATAAATCTGGAGTGTTTGACAACTGTTGTCTTTTTTTTTTGTTTCAGCGGAAATCAAAGTGTCCGTCAATGATTTTATCATCAAGGCTGCTGCTGCTACGCTTAGAGTAAGTACCATGCCTGTTTCAGTCATTCTGTCAATGTTCATTTCCATAGGAATGTTTTTGATAGATCTACAGTGCCCATAGAAAGTGCACAGCCCTTTGCAAAATGTGTGTTGCCTAGAATTTATTTGGTTTTAGTTTCCTGAGCAACAAAGCCACGTCACCTTCACCATTGCAGATCCCCTGAAGCCAATCCTCCCCAACTGTCCCTAGTTCAAACAACCCCATTTATATTTATCAACTGACTGGTGGTAGGCTAAGGCAGGCACAGAGCTTACTATCGTCTGGCTGATGGGCAGACTTATAAATAGACACCAATTCCCAGTTAATTCTAGCACGTCTTTCGGCCAGTTGATGGGAATTCTGAGAGATGAATACTATTTTCTGGTTAGGGAGTATTAATCTCCCTAATCAGAAAGGTTTTCTAAATTAATTTTGGAAATTCTTCATGGCAAGGAAAGCAAGAAGGAAAACATTTCTGTAGTATGGAAACTGTCTAGATTTTCAATTTCCTGCGCTCTGTGTAACGGGTGACGCTCTCCTCATCCTCGGACGAGGTGAGGAGAGAAGGATCCTCAGACCAAAACGCAGCTTCAGGGAAATAAGCCATCTTTATTAAACAACGATAGATGGAAACACGAAACGAAACAAACACTTGCAAAACTACAAAATAACAAAACGACGTTGACGAGACCTGAACATAAACTTACATAACTAAACATAAACTTACGTACAGGTAACAGACGACATCGAAACGAAAACGAAACAAACAAACGCTACAGTCCTATGTGGTACGAACATAACATACGGACAAAGGAGACAATCACCCACAAACAAACAGTGAGAATGCCCTACCTAAATATGACTCTTAATTAGAGGCAAACGCAAACCACCTGCCTCTAATCAAGAGCCATACCAGGCAAACCGAAACCAACATAGAAACAGATAACATAGAATGCCCACCCAACCTCACGTCCTGACCAACTAACACACAAAAACTAACATAAATAGGTCAGGAACGTGACAGTACCCCCCCCACAAGGTGCGAACTCCGGACGCACCAGCACAAAGTCTAGGGGAGGGTCTGGGTGGGCATCTAACCACGGTGGTGGCTCAGGCTCCGGGCGCGGTTCCCACCCCACCATAATCCATCCTAACTTCCTCCCTCCAAGAATGTCCACCCTCTTTTGACCCCCACAAAATTCCCTTAACAACATATCTAATAGGGACAACACCGGGACAGAGAGATAAAGCAAGAAAGAGGGATAGATAAGAATATAGAGATAGATGAAGATAGAGAGGGAGATTAGGATAGAGGGGCAACTCCGGACTGAAAGGCAGCTCCGGACAGAGAGACAGCTCTGGACTGATGGGCAGTTCTGGGTATCCAGCCTTTTCAGGCTGAAGGACAGCTCATGGCTGACTGACGAATCTCGATGCTCATGGCTGGCTGACGGCTCTCGACGCTCATGGCAGGCTGACGGCTCTCGACGCTCATGGCAGGCTGACGGCTCTCGACGCTCATGGCAGGCTGACGGCTCTCGACGCTCATGGCAGGCTGACGGCTCTCGACGCTCATGGCAGGCTGACGGCTCTGGCTGCTCATGGCGCTCTGACGGCTCTGGCTGCTCATGGCGCTCTGACGGCTCTGGCTGCTCATGGCGCTCTGACGGCTCTGGCTGCTCATGGCGCTCTGACGGCTCTGGCTGCTCATGGCTCGCTGGCGGCTCTGGCAGATCCTGTCTGGTTGGCGGCTCTGGCAGATCCTGTCTGGTTGGCGGCTCTGGCAGATCCTGTCTGGTTGGCGGCTCTGGCAGATCCTGTCTGGTTGGCGGCTCTGGCAGATCCTGTCTGGTTGGCGGCTCTGGCAGATCCTGTCTGGTTGGCGGCTCTGGCAGATCCTGTCTGGCTGACGGCTCTAGCGGCTCCTGTCTGGCTGATGGCTCTAGCGGCTCCTGTCTGGCTGACGGCTCTGTAGGCTCATGGCAGACGGGCGGCTTTGCAGGCTCATGGCAGACGGGCGGCTTTGCAGGCTCCTGGCAGACGGATGGCTCAGACGGCGCTGGGGAGACGGATGGCTCAGATGGCGCTGGGGAGACGGATGGCTCAGATGGCGCTGGGGAGACGGATGGCTCAGATGGCGCTGGGGAGACGGATGGCTCAGATGGCGCTGGGGAGACGGATGGCTCAGATGGCGCTGGGGAGACGGATGGCTCTGGCCGGATATGGCGCACTGTAGACCTGGTGCGTGGTGCCAGAACTGGAGGCACCGTGCTAATGACAAGCACCTTCCTACTAGTGCGGGGAGCAGGGACAGGGCACACTGTATTCTCAAAGCCTACTCTATCCCTGATGCGTGGTACCGGCACTGGTGACACCGGGCTGAGGACAAGCACATCAGGATTAGTAGGGGGAGAATATACAGTGTGTACAGGGCTCTGGAGACGCACTGGTAGCTTAGTGCGTGGGGCCGGAACTGGAGGCACCGGGCTAGATACACGCACTACAGGGAGAGTGCGTGGAGGAGGAACAGGGCTCAGGATACGCACTGGTAGCCTAGTGCGTAGTGTATACACTGTAGGTACTAGGCTGGGGCGGGGAGGTGGTGCCGGAAATACCGGACCGTGGAGGCGTACTGGCACTCTTGAGCATTGAGCTTGCCCAACCTTACCTGGTTGAATGCTCCCGGTTGCCCGACCAGTGCGGGGAGGTGGAATAACCCGCACCGGCCTATGTAGGCGAACCGGGGAAACCATGCGTAAGGCAGGTGCCATGTATGCCGGCCCGAGGAGACGCACTGGAGACCAGACGCGTTGAGCCGGCCTCATGACACCTGGCTCAATACCCAATCTAGCCCTACCAGTGCGGGGAGGTGGAATAACCCGCACTGGGCTATGCACTCGTACAGGAGACACCGTGCGCTCTACTGCGTAACACGGCGCCTGCCCGTACTCCCGCTCTCCACGGTAAGCCTGGGAAGTGGGCGCAGGTCTCCTACCTGCCCTTGGCCCACTATCTCCTAGCCCCCCCCCAATAAATTTTTGGGAATTACTTACGGGCTTTTTCGGCTTCCGTGCCAGACGCGTTCCCTCATAGCTCCGGTTCCTCTCCCAGGTAGCCTCTGCTCTCCTCAATGCCTCCACCTGTTCCCATGGGAGGCGATCCCTCCCAGCCAGGATCTCCTCCCAAGTGTAGCAACCCTTTCCATCCAGAACATCGTCCCATGTCCATTGCTCCTTTCTCTCCTGTCCCTTACTCCGTTTCGTTTTCCCTTGCCGCTTGGTCTTAGCGTGTTGGTGGGTGATTCTGTAACGGGTGACGCTCTCCTCATCCTCGGACGAGGTGAGGAGAGAAGGATCCTCAGACCAAAACGCAGCTTCAGGGAAATAAGCCATCTTTATTAAACAACGATAAAGATGGAAACACGAAACGAAACAAACACTTGCAAAACTACAAAATAACAAAACGACGTTGACGAGACCTGAACATAAACTTACATAACTAAACATAAACTTACGTACAGGTAACAGACGACATCGAAACGAAAACGAAACAAACAAACGCTACAGTCCTATGTGGTACGAACATAACATACGGACAAAGGAGACAATCACCCACAAACAAACAGTGAGAATGCCCTACCTAAATATGACTCTTAATTAGAGGCAAACGCAAACCACCTGCCTCTAATCAAGAGCCATACCAGGCAAACCGAAACCAACATAGAAACAGATAACATAGAATGCCCACCCAACCTCACGTCCTGACCAACTAACACACAAAAACTAACATAAATAGGTCAGGAACGTGACAGTACCCCCCCCACAAGGTGCGAACTCCGGACGCACCAGCACAAAGTCTAGGGGAGGGTCTGGGTGGGCATCTAACCACGGTGGTGGCTCAGGCTCCGGGCGCGGTTCCCACCCCACCATAATCCATCCTAACTTCCTCCCTCCAAGAATGTCCACCCTCTTTTGACCCCCACAAAATTCCCTTAACAACATATCTAATAGGGACAACACCGGGACAGAGAGATAAATCAAGAAAGAGGGATAGATAAGAATATAGAGATAGATGAAGATAGAGAGGGAGATTAGGATAGAGGGGCAACTCCGGACTGAAAGGCAGCTCCGGACAGAGAGACAGCTCTGGACTGATGGGCAGTTCTGGGTATCCAGCCTTTTCAGGCTGAAGGACAGCTCATGGCTGACTGACGAATCTCGATGCTCATGGCTGGCTGACGGCTCTCGACGCTCATGGCAGGCTGACGGCTCTCGGCGCTCATGGCAGGCTGACGGCTCTCGACGCTCATGGCAGGCTGACGGCTCTCGACGCTCATGGCAGGCTGACGGCTCTCGACGCTCATGGCAGGCTGACGGCTCTCGACGCTCATGGCAGGCTGACGGCTCTCGACGCTCATGGCAGGCTGACGGCTCTGGCTGCTCATGGCGCTCTGACGGCTCTGGCTGCTCATGGCGCTCTGACGGCTCTGGCTGCTCATGGCGCTCTGACGGCTCTGGCTGCTCATGGCGCTCTGACGGCTCTGGCTGCTCATGGCTCGCTGGCGGCTCTGGCAGATCCTGTCTGGTTGGCGGCTCTGGCAGATCCTGTCTGGTTGGCGGCTCTGGCAGATCCTGTCTGGTTGGCGGCTCTGGCAGATCCTGTCTGGTTGGCGGCTCTGGCAGATCCTGTCTGGTTGGCGGCTCTGGCAGATCCTGTCTGGTTGGCGGCTCTGGCAGATCCTGTCTGGCTGACGGCTCTAGCGGCTCCTGTCTGGCTGATGGCTCTAGCGGCTCCTGTCTGGCTGACGGCTCTGTAGGCTCATGGCAGACGGGCGGCTTTGCAGGCTCATGGCAGACGGGCGGCTTTGCAGGCTCCTGGCAGACGGATGGCTCAGACGGCGCTGGGGAGACGGATGGCTCAGATGGCGCTGGGGAGACGGATGGCTCAGATGGCGCTGGGGAGACGGATGGCTCAGATGGCGCTGGGGAGACGGATGGCTCAGATGGCGCTGGGGAGACGGATGGCTCAGATGGCGCTGGGGAGACGGATGGCTCTGGCCGGATATGGCGCACTGTAGACCTGGTGCGTGGTGCCAGAACTGGAGGCACCGTGCTAATGACAAGCACCTTCCTACTAGTGCGGGGAGCAGGGACAGGGCACACTGTATTCTCAAAGCCTACTCTATCCCTGATGCGTGGTACCGGCACTGGTGACACCGGGCTGAGGACAAGCACATCAGGATTAGTAGGGGGAGAATATACAGTGTGTACAGGGCTCTGGAGACGCACTGGTAGCTTAGTGCGTGGGGCCGGAACTGGAGGCACCGGGCTAGATACACGCACTACAGGGAGAGTGCGTGGAGGAGGAACAGGGCTCAGGATACGCACTGGTAGCCTAGTGCGTAGTGTATACACTGTAGGTACTAGGCTGGGGCGGGGAGGTGGTGCCGGAAATACCGGACCGTGGAGGCGTACTGGCACTCTTGAGCATTGAGCTTGCCCAACCTTACCTGGTTGAATGCTCCCGGTTGCCCGACCAGTGCGGGGAGGTGGAATAACCCGCACCGGCCTATGTAGGCGAACCGGGGAAACCATGCGTAAGGCAGGTGCCATGTATGCCGGCCCGAGGAGACGCACTGGAGACCAGACGCGTTGAGCCGGCCTCATGACACCTGGCTCAATACCCAATCTAGCCCTACCAGTGCGGGGAGGTGGAATAACCCGCACTGGGCTATGCACTCGTACAGGAGACACCGTGCGCTCTACTGCGTAACACGGCGCCTGCCCGTACTCCCGCTCTCCACGGTAAGCCTGGGAAGTGGGCGCAGGTCTCCTACCTGCCCTTGGCCCACTATCTCCTAGCCCCCCCCCAATACATTTTTGGGAATTACTTACGGGCTTTTTCGGCTTCCGTGCCAGACGCGTTCCCTCATAGCTCCGGTTCCTCTCCCAGGTATCCTCTGCTCTCCTCAATGCCTCCACCTGTTCCCATGGGAGGCGATCCCTCCCAGCCAGGATCTCCTCCCAAGTGTAGCAACCCTTTCCATCCAGAACATCGTCCCATGTCCATTGCTCCTTTCTCTCCTGTCCCTTACTCCGTTTCGTTTTCCCTTGCCGCTTGGTCTTAGCGTGTTGGTGGGTGATTCTGTAACGGGTGACGCTCTCCTCATCCTCGGACGAGGTGAGGAGAGAAGGATCCTCAGACCAAAACGCAGCTTCAGGGAAATAAGCCATCTTTATTAAACAACGATAAAGATGGAAACACGAAACGAAACAAACACTTGCAAAACTACAAAATAACAAAACGACGTTGACGAGACCTGAACATAAACTTACATAACTAAACATAAACTTACGTACAGGTAACAGACGACATCGAAACGAAAACGAAACAAACAAACGCTACAGTCCTATGTGGTACGAACATAACATACGGACAAAGGAGACAATCACCCACAAACAAACAGTGAGAATGCCCTACCTAAATATGACTCTTAATTAGAGGCAAACGCAAACCACCTGCCTCTAATCAAGAGCCATACCAGGCAAACCGAAACCAACATAGAAACAGATAACATAGAATGCCCACCCAACCTCACGTCCTGACCAACTAACACACAAAAACTAACATAAATAGGTCAGGAACGTGACACTCTGTCTGAAGACTGGGCATGTAATCGCCAAACAAAATCTCTAGGATTCAGCTGGGTGCTTTAGCTAGTACAATTTGGGAGAGAAAAAGCTTTGATTTTCATAATGTGCATTTTGAATATGAATATAGCTCCTTTGTGTGACTGACTGTATCCATGGAGACAGGGAAGGAGGTGAATAAAAGATGAGAACGTGGCTCACCGCTTTGTTAGGACTTGCGGCCGTGCCTTTTGTCAGAGCAGTGAATCTACTAGAACACTGGCCCATTCACCTTTCACCCTGGCCCATCCTTACTTCTGTGGAAACATCTTATCTTAATCTGTAATCGTACCTTATCAATCGTGGTGATAGGACAGGGTATAGTTTCAAGTTTTATTGTCACATGCAAAGGATATGGCAGGTGTAGAACAGTACAGTAAAATGCTTAACATATCATTTATCTGCATGTCCAGTCCTTATACACAGAGTGTACAAAACATTAAGAAAAAAATTTCCACACTCAATTTGTTGGGGCATGGGCTCTACAAGGTGTTGAAAGCGTTCCACAGGGATGCTGGCCCATGTTGACTCCAATGCTTCCCACAGTTGTGTCAAGTTGTCTGGATGTCCTTTGGGTGGTGGACCATTCTTGATACACCCAGTAAACTGTTGAGAATGGAAAACCCAACAGCGTTGCAGTTGACACAAACCGGTGCGCCTGGCAGCTACTGCCATACCCTGTTCAAAGTCACTTAAATCTTTTGTCTTTCCCATTCACCCTCTGAATGGCACTCTTACACAATCCATGTCTCAATTGTCATAAAGCTTAAACATCCTTCTTTAAACTGTCTCCTCCCCTTCATCTACACTGATTTGAAGTTGATTTAACATCAGTAAGGGATCATAGCTTTCACCTGGATTCACCTGGTCAGTCTTTGCAAGCAGCATACCACCCTGCATCCCACTGCTGACTTGCCTCTGAAGCTAAACTAAGCAGGGTTGGTCCTAGTCGGTCCCTGGATGGGAGACCAGATGCTGCTGGAAGTTGTGTTGGAGGGCCAGTAGAAGGCCCCCTTTCCTCTGGTCCCCAAAAAAGATCTTAATGCCCCAGGGCATTGATTGGGGCCATTGCCCTGTATAGGGTGACATCTTTCAGATGGGATGTTAAACAGCTGTCCTAACTATCTGTGGTCACTAAAGATCCCATGGTACTTATTCAAAGAGTAGAGGTCTTAAACCTGGAGTCCTGTCTACATTTCCAATCTGTCCCTTATACCATCATGACCACCTAATCATCCCCAACTTCCAATTGATTCATTCACCCCCCCACCTTCTCCCATGTAACTATTCTCCAGGTCATTGCTGTAAATAAGAATGCAGTCTCAGTTAAATTACTTGGTAAAATAAGAGTTAAATAATAATAATAATAAATCATGCCAAGAGCTGTTAATATTTCAGTGTATTTTCACCCCACAATTGAGTGTTCAAATTGTTCTATTCATGACAACGAGACAAAATTGACGAACAGTTGCATTCATGCTTTTTATTGGCAAATGTCAATAGAAAAACACAAACTAATTTATGTGAGTGCTGTAAGTACAGAAATTGTTAGCTCAGTGCGAAATTAATATCCAACTAGTCAGTGACAACTGTTTTGGAGTTTGTGAAAGCAGCATTGTAAGCTTATTACGGTATTATAGACACAATGTCCTTGGTATTCCAATGATCTATGTAGAAACACCCCTTCTAACGACTCTTGTGTAGCTTGTTTGTCTCAGCTTTTCATAGATTGCATTTAATAGTTTGTAGCTTAAACCATTCTGACTCCACAGACATTTTTGGGTTTAAAAAAAGTCTGCCCCGGGCCCCTCTGCTCTAGCTCAGTCCCCGTTAATCACACAGACTAATGGTTGGTAGAAGAAAAATATGAATCCAATGGAACAACCCAAAAGTCTGTAGCTCAAACACACATGTTTTAAAAGGGGTTAGAAGTCCTAAAGCTCGCTGGTGGGACTCATTGGGTTAACTTGCGAGCTCTTTCCCAACAATGCAGAATAAAGGTAATAGTATAGATAAGCAGAAAAGGTGAAATACAAAATAAATAAATTAAAGAAACACGAGAATGCAGTTACAGTGGGGAGAACAAGTATTTGATACACTGCCGATTTTGCAGGTTTTCCTACTTACAAAGCATGTAGAGGTCTGTAATTTTTATCATAGGTACACTTCAATTGTGAGAGACGGAATCTAAAACAAAACTCCAGAAAATCACATTGTATGATTTTTAAGTAATTCATTTGCATGTTATTACATGACATAAGTATTTGATAAAGCAGAACTTAATATTTGGTACAGAAACCTTTGTTTGCAATTACAGAGATCATACGTTTCCTGTCATTCTTGACCAGGTTTGCACACACTGCAGCAGGGATTTTGGCCCACTCCTCCATACAGACCTTCTCCAGATCCTTCAGGTTTCGGGGCTGTCGCTGGGCAATACGGACTTTCAGCTCCCTCCAAAGATTTTCCATTGGGTTCAAGTCTGGAGGCTGGCTAGGCCACTCCAGGACCTTGATCCTCCAGGACCAGATCTTTTTCAACATTTTGTTACGTTACAGCCTTAATGACAAATCAAAAACAGGTTTTTAGAATTTTCTGCAAATGTATTACAAATAAAAAAAATCACAAAAAAAAATCACATTTACATACAGTTGAAGTCAGAAGTTTACATACCCCTTAGCCAAATGCATTGAAACTCAGTTTTTCACAATTCCTGACATTTATTCCTAGTAAAAATTCCCTGTCTTAGGTCAGTTAGGATCACCACTTTATTTTAAGAATGTGAAATGTCAGAGTAATAGTAGAGAGAATGATTTATTTCAGCTTTCATTTCTTTCATCACATTCCCAGTGGGTCAGAAGTTTACGTACACTCAATTAGTATTTGGTAGCATTGCCTTTAAATTGTTTAACTTGGGTCAAACATTTCGGTTTGCTTTCCACAAGCTTCCCACAATAAGTTGGGTGAATTTTGGCCCATTCCTCCTGACAGAGCTGGTGTAACTGAGTCAGGTTTGTAGGCCTCCTTGCTCGCACACGCTTTTTCAGTTCTGCCCACAGATTTTCTATAGGATTGAGGTTAGGGCTTTGTGATGGCCACTCCAATACCTTGACTTTGTTGTCCTAAAGGCATTTTGCCACAACTTTGGAAGTAAGCTTGGGGTCATTGTCCATTTGGAAGATCCGTTTGCGACCAAGCTTTAACTTCCTGACTGATGTCTTGAGATGTTGCTTCAATACATCCACATAATGTTCCTCCCTCATGATACTATCTATTTTGTGAAGTGCACCAGTCCCTCCTGCAGCAAAGCACCCCCAAACATGATGCTGCCACCCCCATGCTTCACGGTTGGGATGGTGTTCTTCGGCTTGCAAGTCTCCCCCTTTTTCCTCCAAACATAATGATGGTCATTATGGCCCAACAGTTCTATTTTTGTTTCATCAGACCAGAGGACATTTCTCCAAAAAGTATGATCTTTGTCCCCATCTGCAATTGCAAACTGTATTCTGGCTTTTTTATGCTGGTTTTGGAGCAGTGGCTTCTTCCTTGCTGAGCGGTCTTTCAGGTTATGTCGATATAGGACTCGTTTTACTGTGAATATAGATACTTTTGTACCTGTTTCCTCCAGCATCTTCACAAGGTCCTTTGCTGTTGTTATGGGATTGATTTGCACCAAAGTATGTTCATCTCTAGGAGGAAGAGCGCATCTCCTTCCTGAGCGGTATGACGGCTGCGTGGTCCCATGGCGTTTATGCTGGCGTACTATTGTTTGTACAGATGAACATGGTACCTTCAGGCATTTGGAAATTGCTCCCAAGGATGAACCAGACTTGTGGCGGTCTACAATCAGACTTGTGGCGGTCTTGGCTGATTTCTTTTAATTTTCCCATGATGTCAAGCGAGTTTGAAGGTAGGCCTTGAAATACATCCACTGGTACACCTCCAATTGACTCAAATTATGTCAATTAGCCTATCAGAAGCTTCTAAAGCCATGACATAATTTTCTGGAATTTTCCAAACTCTTTAAAGGCACAGTCAACTTAGTTTATTTTAACTTCTGACCCACTGGAATTGTGATACAGTGAATTAATCCGTCTGTAAACAATTGTTGGAAAATCCTAACCGACTTGCCAAAACTATAGTCTGTTAACAAGAAATTTGTGGCGTGGTTGAAAAACGAGTTTTAATGACTACAACCTTAGTGTATGTAAACTTCCGACTTCAACTGTTATGTAAGTAAGGTATTTCATTTTTTTTCCGCTTTGTCATTGTGTGGTAATGTGTTTAGATTGAGGATTTTTTAAATATATATATAATCCATTTTAGAATAAAGTTGTAACGTATCAAAATGTGGAAAAGGTCAAGTGGTCTGAATACTCTCCGAAAGCACTGTATGTAGACAAGCAGTGGGAAACCCTTTGGGTAAGGGGGAAATATCTTCATTGACAAGGTGACATACAACCTGGCTGTTATCAGATGTCAATTACATATATGGAGGCTTTTACATTTACATTTTAGTCATTTAGAAGACGATCTTATTATTTTTCTTCAGTAAAGTCAGTGCTAGCAAAAAAAAGTCAAGTGCAAGAGTTATTTCACAGTGCGGTTGTGATTTCACCTCCAGAAAAGGGCCTTCAGAGTACTTGGGAATAGTACATATATTCACCTTCTGAGGAAGTCTGTAAAGATAGTCAGAATAAAATGGATAGAAATATTACATCAATATGTCTATAGACTGCAAGAGCATGAACATCATGAACACACACAGGAAATCTCACCCCAGATATCTTATCCTATGCCTGTCTTTGCTTTGTCATTATGGGGTTATATGTGTGTATATCTGCTTATATTGATTTATCCCGCTGTAAATTGTACAGGTAACATCCAAAATAATGGAAACATTTGAGAAAATGAGCACTACAATGTACTCTATATTGAAAATAGGTGCTTCCAAAAAGGTGTGGTTCTTGTGTTAATTAAGCAATTAACATTCCGTCATGCTTAGGGTCATGTCTAAAAATGCTGGGAAGGCCATAATTTTGGCTACCATGGCTTTGCCTCCATCCACAGGGCACAAGTGGTCACTGAATGGGTTGATGAGCATGAAAAATATGTAAACCAAATGCCTTATCTCCGTCACCAAATCTCAACACCAATAAACACTTATGGGAGATCTTAGAGCGGCGCCTGAGACAGTGTTTTCTACCACCATCAACAAAGCACCAAATTATGGAATTTTTCATGTTAGAATGGTGTTGCATCCCTCCAATAGAGTTCCAGACACTTGTAGCGTCTATGCCAAGGTGCATTGAAGCTGTGGTGGCCCAACGCCCTATTGTTGGCGTTTCCTTTATTTTGTCAGGTACCTGTATATTCCCGCTGTAATCAGCCTATACTCCAGAGTTTTATGTTTACTGTTCTGTTATTGTATAGTCTGTATGATGTCTGTGGACTGTCTGCATTTTGTTTGTGTATTGTCCATTGCTGGCAACACCTTCTCACTAAGGCAAGTTCTGGGTATGTGTAAATGTAGGTGATTCTGAGTCATTGAGTCTGTCTTCCTTTATCCCCTTCTCTTCCACCCTTCCACTCTCTCTCCCCCTCAGTCCTCTTCTTGTCCTCAGTGTCTAATCTCCTCTGACAAAATCTGACCTGACCTTTGCCTTCAGGAGCTGCCGGAGGTCAACGTGACCTGGTCGGGGGAGGGGCCTCAGGCACTGGACTCCATTAGCATCTCCATCGCTGTGGCGACCCCACAGGGCCTCATCACCCCCATTATCACGAACGCTGCTGACAAGGGGGTGCAGGAGATCTCAGCTAATGCCAAGGTAGGGTTGTTCGATACCCGGGCACTGTTGAGCTCACAGTTCAGAATGGTGGCCTTGTGTACTGTTGGAGAAATACATGCCAGTGAGCTGCTAACTATCCCGGCCGGAGGGGATTACAATCGTTAATGTTACAGTATCTGAAATGGAATTTGCTGTCTCCATTATTTAATAGTAGTTACAAAACACTCAAATGAAAGTTCCACTAAAATTAGTGTAGGACTGTACTATCACCAGCAGCCCTTTGCTCTGAAACTGACTTAGACTGCATTCCTCAGGAGCTTTCTTTAGAAAGGTCAGGCTGGGTAATGACTTGTAGTGTGGAGGCTCATTCTGAATCACTCTCTAGGTTAACGCATTAGCAGGGTTGGTGGCGTTTACCTTCTTGGACAGGGACCAGGGAGTATTGCAGATCTGGGTTCAAATACATGTGTATTTGTCATTTAAATACCATCAATTATTTTCTGTGTATTTCAGTATTTAAGTAATGTGGCCCGAATCAACTGCTTCTATTGGAAGTATTTGAAAGTATTTTCAAATCCCTAGGTTAAATGCATTGGAGTGTATTTGATTCAGTGTGTATGACTATTTTTATGCACCAGCTGTTATTGACAAATAGATACAGACCGCCAGCCCTTGTCTTACCGGAGGCAGCTGGTCTATCTTGTCGATGCAGCATGAACCCCGCCAGCTGTATGTTATCTGTGTCGTCGTTCAGCCACGATAGTCTTGATTGGAGCTTATCCAGTTTATTATCCAATGATTGCACATTGACTAATAGGACGGATGGTAGAGGCAGGTTACACACTCGCTGTCGGATTCTTACAAGGCACCCTCAACCTACGGCCTATATCTCCCTCTCTTCTTCATGCGAATTACAGGGATTAGGTCCTTGTCCAGTGTCTGAAATAAAACCTTTGCGTCCGACTCAAAGAAAATATCTTTGTCCTGTACAAGGTGAGCAATCGCAGTTCTGATATCCAGAAGCTCTTTTCGGTCAGAAACATTATGTACAAAATAAATGACAACGCGAAAGAACACACACAATAGCACAATGTGAAGAAAATGTACTTGTTTGACACAGTTTGCATGATGGTCATGTACTGTATCATCAATTCATTAAGACTTGGTTTCTTCTATCAATCCACTAGCAACACCAACATAATTTGTGCAAGATTTAATAACTGCAAAGAATAATGCAGATAATGCTTTGGTAGAGGCCTGAAGTACAACCCTCCAGACCTGGATTCACCTGTTTTATTTATTTGTTACTTCAGTTTATTTTAGAAAATACTTCCTTAACACTTATGTCTTCACTGCATTTGTCTGAGTTATTGGACATTTAAGACTCAAGTTCCCTCCATCTCCATTTCAGCATCCAGCTATCAACTGTGCCATAATTATACATAAATATACATACGGATATGATGAGAAAAGATCACCATGCTAGATCAGTAGAAGGTATATAAAGAGGTTTATAGTGGGGGTGGGTACAGAGGCCTCAGCTGCCATAGGCCACTAATGGAGTCTACAGAACCACTAGTCAGTCCTTACCCTCAGGTGACTGCCTGCAGCTGGGGAGAGCGGGAGGGAGGGAGAGCTCAAACACACTTGTACATGCACATTCATTCTTGCTCGCTCTCACGCACACAACACACCGGTGTGCCAGCTTAAGAAATAGACTTCTGTCTCAAGAGGCTAGTGATTAGGCTGTGTCACCAGCAGTGACAATGTAAATCCCCTCATGATGCAGTGGACATGTGCTCCCCATTTTGTGGCCCGCCACAACTCATTACTGTTCTCTAATATTGACTCTCCCCAGAGTGCACACAATCGCTAACAAGACACACACACAACCATGTATATACACGCAGACTGTTCTCTTTCTCATGCACATTTACTACACATTAAATATGAGTCAGAAGCCTGGTTTGAGTTAGGGCAGAATGTAAACCCCTTATCAGCAGCTAATTGAATACAACATGTGGTCTGGAAAATACACAGAGCGCTCACTGGCTACCATGCCTGAATCCACTGAAAACATGATTGCTTCTCCTTTCAGTGCTTTTATTGCAAATGGCTCCCCATGTGTTCTATTGCGTCTCTGGGTCTTTTGACATAGTGTTTTAGATAAAAGCAGCTTCGCTGCAATATCTATAAAGCATTTTTCAATTTGAATGAGCATGACGTACATGAGTGTTGTATGTAGGATTATGATACGTCATATTGATTATTTGGACTTTTGATTGAAGAAGGGAATGTGTGTTTTCATGTTATTGTTTGTAAAGCACCATTACATGAGAGAACTGCTCTCCTGTCTTCTCTGCTCACTGAGTCATGTCAACTCCCTTACTCAGTCTAGTCGATTCAGGTCAATAGGGAGGATGACACACTTAATACATTTGGTGAAGCAGCAACTTGGGCTCTCACTCCACTGTAGCCAGTAAAGGGAAAATGTATAGTATACAAAAGTACTACTGTGTTTGAAGTTTACCCTGGACTTGTAATCAACAATGGTGTCAACTGGGTTAAACTTAGATGATAGGCTACAGGACATGCATTCAGAGCTGTAAATCAAGATGAGTCGATTGTTTACACACAATGTTCATTTAACAGAATATTGTTGTCATTAGTCTAGTGCAGTCACATTTCACCCCAGATGGCCTGCTTAGGATCCTTCTAAAGACTAATAGCTGATTTATGCTCGATCCTGCAATGCTGTCCCGAGGCTCCGTATGGAGGGTGTGACGCAATTGCGGCTCCTGCGGAGGCCAAATCGAGCTCCATATGGCGATGCCATGCGCCTCCTAATTTTTTTAACAATGCAGAGCGTAAGTAGTATGAACGACTTGACTTCTACAGAGGCCGTATCGCAGTAAATGCTGTATGGCCACTGCAAATGACAGATTGACCCTGCAGAGCCTTTAACTCTAAATTAGTGGGATTTTTCATTAAAAGCAATAGCCTGCAGTGTTTCCTCCCGTTCAGCCAATTTAGCTCTCATTGTGTTAATGAAAAAGCAATGTGTTGCCTTCGATGGGGTTCAACAGAGTGGTATTGAACTGCACTCTGCTCTAGCTCTGTGTGTGTTGATGCCTAGGTTTATTTAAGTGATGCTAACAGAAGCTCTGGTGTGAAGCCCTTTTACTAAAGCAGTTGGGGTGTTGACAGTATGAACTCTGAGTGAGGTTTGCCTTTAGAATGTTAACCATGCCATGTTGGAGGTTGTCAGCATTTCAACATTACAGTATGGACTTCATGGTTCAACGATATCACTGGAACTACTAGAAACCTGATTTGATAGATATGATTGAACCAGCATCACCTCTAGACAGTAGATCATTGATTTGAGTTAGGCCAGAATGTAAACCAGTTTATCCCTGATAATCTAATTTCAGAGTAAGTCCAGAAGATCATCTGACTACATTAGATGACTGACTAAATGCTTATCTCTTCTCTCCAGGCTCTGGCCCAGAAGGCTCGAAATGGGAAGCTGCTTCCTCATGAGTACCAGGGAGGCTCCTTCAGGTAAACACAACACGCCCTTGCTATTAGGGCTGGGAATTGCCAGGGACATCACGATACGATATTATCGTAATATTTAGGTGCCGATACTAAATGTATTGCGATTCTATATGTATTGCGATTGGATACTGATTTTTATAGTGACTTTACATTCAAAACATATTGCTCACAATACATTGCCTTCATAAAGTATTCATACCCATTGCTTAGTCCACATTTTGTTGTTGCAGCCTTAATTCAAAATGGATTAAGTAATTATTTTTCTTCCACCATTTACACACAATGCCCCATAATGAAAACATGTTTATAGACATGTTTGCAAATGTATTGAAAGTGAAATACAGATATCTAATTTACCACCAAGACTCTTCCTAGAGCTGGCCGCCCGGCCAAACTGAGCAAACGGGGGAGAAGGGCCTTCATCAGGGAGATGACCAAGAACCCAATGGTCACTCTGACAGAGCTCCAGAGTTCCTCTGTGGAGATGGGAGAACCTTCCAGAAGGACAACCATCTCTGCAGCTCTCCACCAATCAGGCCGTTATGGTAGAGGGGCCAGACGGAAGCCACTCTTCAGTAAAAGGCACATGACAGCCTGCTTAGAGTTGCAAAAAGTCACCTAAAGGACTCAGACCATGAGAAACAAAATTCTCTGTCCTAATGAAACCACAATTGAACTCTTTGGCCTGATTGCCTTGCGTCATGTCTGGAGGAAACCTGGCACCATCCCTACTGTGAAGCATGGTGGTGGCAGCATCATGCTGTGGGGATGTTATCCAGCGGCAGGGACTGGGTGAGGCCTCAGCTGCCATAGGCCACTAATACAACCCTCCAGACCTGGGTTCACATGTTTTATTTATTTTTTACTTCAGTTTTTTTTTAGTAAATACTTCCTTAGCACACTTGTCAGGATATAGGGAAAGATGAGCGGAGCAAAGTACAGAGATATACTTGATGGAAACCTGCTCCAGAGCGCTCAGGACCTCAGACTGGGGCGAAGCTTCACCTTCCAACAGGACAACCCTAAGCAAACAGCCAAGGCAAGTCAGGAGTGTCTTCCGGACAGGTCTCTGAATGTCCTTGAGTGGCCCAGCCAGAGCCCGGACTTGAACCCGATTGAACATCTATGGAGTTACCTGAAAATAGCTGCGCAGCAACGCTCCATCCAACCTGACAGAGCTTGAGAGGATCTGCAGAGAAGAATGGGAGAAACTCCCCAAATACAGGTGTGCCAAGCTTGTAGCGTCATACCCAAGAAGACTTGAGACTGTAATCGCTGCCAAAGGTGCTTCAACAAAGTACTGAGTAAAGGGTCTGAATACTTATGTAAATGTGATATTTCAGGGTATTCTTCCCACTTTGTCATTATGGGGTGTAGATTGATAAAAAAATATATATTAAGATTTGTGTATTTCATCCATTTTAGAATAAGGCTTTAACAAAATGTAGAATAAGTCAAGGGGTCTGAACACCTTCCGAATGCACTTTATAAGCACTTTTTTTTCTCTTGAACTTATTTACACTTGCCATACAAAGGGGTAGAATATTTATTGACTGAAGACATCTTTTCATATTTTGTTAATTTTAAAAACAGAATTCCACTTTGACATTATAGGGTATAGTGTCTAGGCCAGTGACACATCTGAATTTAATACATTTTTAAGTCAGGCGGTTACGTAACAAAATGTGGAAATAGTCACGGGGTGTGAATTCTTTCTGAAGGCACTACGTCTGCTGCAGAGGAACAAGAGAGCCATGACAAAAAAGAGTTCTGAGCAGTCATGGAAATATAAGTGTTGGCGCCATATTTCAAAAGATGGAGAACAAGCTATGAAGGAAGTGTTGGTGCAGGTACAGCCAACTAGCACAACTATAATATTGCGATAATGTCAAAACAATACGATATATCGTCAAAAACAGATCTCTATGTAATTATCGATTTTTGGGTGAACTGATCTTTGACTCAGGTTCTTACTTAGCACTTCACATGTTCTTCAACATTTAAGTATACAGACGTACAGGTCTATGGCGTGGGAGACCATGTGTGGTAGCAAGGTGCTCAATAGCTGTGTCTGTATCACCGTCGACTTCACTATTATTACCATCTGCCGTGTTTGTGCCAAGTGTCATGTAAAAATCTTCCCAGCATGAATTAGTTCCCAATTGTTCTGATTTTGACGTCATGTTGTAAAAATGTTCACAGCTTGAAAATGTTCCCAGTCATTAATTGCACAATCGTCTGTGTGGATGGCTGAGCTGCTGCAGATGTTTCTCACACCCCCTCGCCCTTGACTTAGCTAGCGTAATTAGCTCTAAACTGGTCGAGTGACCTTGTTCTCAGAGGTGTATAGCTAGTTAAATTAACAAATATGCATTTTCAATCAAAATTGGCAAACGCAAAAAATCTCTCCTCACATCAACCCTCAGCACTTTGACGCGCAGTCTGGGTATTTATATGCTGACCTCAAGCCTCAACAAGCATCTTGTTATTGGTCAATATTCCTGGCCAGCATTGATTGGCAGATGTGTGAAGTAAATGTGCGTGCCCACGGAACAGTTTTTCGAGGTAGAGGGAGAGACATCCGCACGTCCGCACGAGATCAGTAATCCACATAAGGAGATGCACGTGCAATTATTGAACTGGGAACATTTTCACGCAGGGAGAAATTTTACAGCATGACGTCACAATCTTAGAACGATTGGGAACTATTTCACGGGGGAAGATTTGTACCTGGCACCAGGCATGAGGTAATAATTCCTGTATAGTTCAGTGGTCTGCTGATAGGGAAGCAGTCCTAAATGTCCTGCTATTAGTTATAACCCAGCCCCATATAATAGCTAGTCCATATATTATGCATATTCTACATTATCACATGCAGGCATGAAGAGAATATGTGGCCAGACGACAAGAGCCATCAATTACGTGGCCATCCATTCCAGTGGAGGGAGGGCGGGCTGTTTTAATGCATTCAAATTAATGGGGTCTTTTAGACATAAATGGGTTTTTTGTCTCGGAGAGGAGGCTAATTAATTCCTATAGCGGATGTGAGCTCTCTATCTCTCCTTGAAGATAAACTCAGCAAATAAAGAAACGTCCCTTTTTCAGGACCCTGTCTTTCAAAGATAATTCGTAAAAATCCAAGTAACTTCACAGATCTTTACTGTGAAGGGGTTAAACACTGTTTCCCATGCTTGTTCAATGAACCATAAACAATTAATTAACATGCACCTGTGGAACGGTCGTTAAGACACCAACAGCTTACAGACAGTAGGCAATTAAGGTCACAGTTATGAAAACTTAGAACACTAAAGAGGCCTTTCTACTGACTCTGAAAAACAAAACGAACGATGCCCAATGTCCCTACTCATCTGCGTGAACGTGCCTGAGGCATGAGGACTGCAGATGTGGCCAGGGCAATAAATTGCAATGTCCGTACTGTGAGATGCCTAAGACAGCGCTACGGGGAGACAGGACAGACAGCTGATCGTCCTCGCAGTGGCAGACCACGTGTAACAACACCTGCACAGGATCGGTACATCCGAACATCACACCTGCCCGAGTTACACCAGGAACGCACAATCCCTCCATCAGTGCTCAGGCTGAGAGATGCTGGACTGAGGGCTTGTAGACCTGTTGTAAGGCAGGTACGCACCAGACATTGCCGGCAACAACAATCGCCTATGAGCACAAATCCACCGTTGCTGGACCAGACTGGACTGGCAAAAAGTGCTCTTCACTGACGAGTCGCGGTTTTGTCTCACCAGGGGTGAAGTTCGGAGTCGCGTTTATCGTTGAAGGAATGAGCGTTACACCAAGGCCTGTACTCTGGAACGGGATCGATTTGGAGGTGGAGGGTCCGTCATGGTCTAGGGCGGTGTGTCACAGCATCATCAGACTGAGCTTGTTGTTATGCAGGCAATCTCAACGCTGTGCGTTACAGGGAAGACATCCTCCTCTCTCATGTGGTACACATCCTGCAGGGTCATCCTGACCTGACCCTCCAGCATGACAATGCCACTAGCCATACTGCTCGTTCTGTGCGTGATTTCCCGCAAGACCAGAATGTCCGTGTTCTGCCATGGCCAGCAAAGAGCCCGGATCTCAATCCCATTGAGCACGTCTGGGACCTGTTGGATCGGAGGGTGAGGGCTTGGGCCAATCCCCCCAGAAATGTCCTGGAGCTTGCAGGTGCCTTGGTGGAAGAGGGGGGTAACATTTCACAGCAAGAACTGGCAAATCTGATGCAGTCCATGAGGAAAAGATGTGCTTTAGTACTTTGTGCAGTTGGTGGCCACAGCAGATACTGACTGTTACTTTTGATTTTGACCACCCCCCCCCTTTGTTCCGAGACACATTATTCCATTTCTGTTAGTCACATGTCTGTGGAACTTGTTCAGTTTGTCTCAGTTGTTGAATCTTGTTGTTTTCATACAAATATTTACACATATTACGTCTGCTGAAAATAAACACCGTTTTGCTGAGTTTATATGCTTACTACCTCCCTCGTTCCATCCCTCACTTTATCCATTCGTCCATCCATCCCCAAGGCCTATATGTTATTAAGTCACACAGCAAATTGCCTATGGATGTTATTGCTCACCAGACACAGAGCTAGGATGGTCTCTCTCTGTGTTCACCTCTGTTGTTAGAAGTGTCACATTGTCTTTGTCTGTTGAGGAAATGTTCCCTCTGGTGTCCTCTTGTATTCCGTTTTATTCACCTATATATTCCACTGCTCTGTTGTATTCAGTTTTATTCACCTCTCACCCTTCTTTACGATGTGAGTATATGTTGTATTGAATTTATTAGTAACAGGGAATCGGTAGTAATAAGGCCCCGTTATCTCTGACTGTAATCTCCCCTTGGTTAATTGTCTGCATGTTTTCCCTGGCTGAGCCATACTTATAATGGGTTATCCATTTCCTCCTATCTCTCTCATTTCCCTCCCTTCACTCACCACCCTTCTTTCTCTCTCGCACTCTCTCATACCTCCCCCTCATTCTCCTATCTCTCCTCCCCCTATTTATTCCTCACAAATCAAATGAGCTTTATTGGCATGAAAGATTAAATCTCTCTCTCTCGCTCTCTCTGACAGTATTTCTAACCTGGGAATGTTTGGCATCAGTGAGTTCAGTGCGGTGATCAACCCTCCCCAGGCATGTATCCTGGCTGTGGGAACATCAAGGGCTGTGCTGCATCTGACCGAGGAGACCGGTGCCCTGAGCACCCAGCAGCTGATGACCGTCACCCTGTCCAGCGATGGGCGCCTTGTGGACGACGAGCTGGCATCACGCTTCCTGGACAAGTTCCGTGCCAACCTGGAGCGGCCACAGCGCATGACACTGAACTGAGAGGGGGATGACGAGGGAGTGAAGGAGAGCGAGGGAAACACTTCCATCATGAAGCCTATTTCATGCTTGTAAGAGAAGTGGACAGACAGTTAATCTTAACTAAATGATCATTGTCAATGCACATTTCAATGTTAGGTGTGCTATTGGCCTGTATATAGTCGTTTTGACTGTTTTTGACCTATGCTATGTCCTGATCATCACTCATAAGGCTTTGGGATGGAGGTGTGTAAGTGTACTATTGCTGGAGAGGTCTATGTTCTGTAGTGGAGCCCTGGACAAATGTTACCATAACAGTTAACCTGTGGGAGGTGGGAGCTACATGGGAGCTATTCTAACACACCAAGTTGGTATCTAAAGTGGCTATTCCAGTCCCATATATCAAGTCACAATGCAACGACCCATGTCACAATTAGTTCTCATTCTTTCACCTGGATAATTCTAACATGTTTTTGTAAATTTATTTTGTGTTTATTATGGGCCATCAAAAGCACTGCATTTCTTCTGTGTAACTCATTCTACCCCTGACAGAGTGAGCGGCACTTAGAAATTCCTCTCAACATTCTGACTGTGATTTTTGGGTCTCCTGATAGGTTGAGGAAAGCAAACAAGTCCACTGATATCTCTCACGATTGTGAAAATGAAAGGTTTTAACTTATTTAAATACAAATTTAGTCTATCATAACCACCCCCAAAACAGATATATATTGACAAAGCAAACCAATAAATTGCATATTTTCTGTTCAACTCACAAAAGGCTGTTCTGTGTTTTATTTACCAATGTCTCCTCCATCCTGTCTTATATAATCCTCTCCAGTGTAAATACAGATGTGTTTGGGTCTGTGTGCTTAATTGGAATCTGAAGCCAGAGATTTGCATCATGGCTATTGCATAGAAACCAATTAGGATAATTTGCTGGCTAGAGAGGGGTGTTAAGCCTCCGGCGGAAGATGGGTTTGCGCTCTAAGTATGTTTAAAACAGCTGTTTACGTGTGTGTCAGTACTGGTGGGGTACTGTATCCTCCATAAACACACAGACACTTTGGACACACTGGAAATGTTCTAATGACATCAATATCCCACTCCCTTTACCCCAACAGAGCCCTCTGTGGCCCTAACAGAGCTCACCTTTGTTAAATCAGAGATGCTCAATATAATTTTGATTTGGAGATCTGAGGCGTTCCCGGATTCATCTTATCCCCCCTTGTGAGAGATCACATTGCCTGGGGGATGGCCCTGGGACCTGCTCCGTTGTGAGAAACACTTTGAAACAGGTCATACATACATGCACTTGTCCAATGAGAACACTTTTCGTTACAGCACCCATACTATCAAACATTCCTTTACATGCTATCTATCCCTAAACACGCTACCTATCAATGAAATTGATTTATAAAGGCTTTTTTTCCATAGCATATGTAATGTACATTATATTTTGCCCTCTGAACAGCCTCAATGCATTGGGGAATGGACTACAAGTTGTCGGAAGCGTTCCACAGGGATGCTGGCCCGTGATGACTCAAATGCTTCCCACAGTTGTCAAGTTGGCTGGATGTCCATTGGGTGGTGGACCATTCTTGATACACACGGGAAACTGTTGAGCGTGACAAATGCACTCAAATCATGTGCCTGGCACCTACTACCATAACCTGTTCAAAGGCACTTAAATATTTTGTCTTGCCCATTAACCCTCTCTGAATGGCACACTTACACAATCGATTTCTCATGGCTTAAAAATCATTTAACCTGTCTCCTCCCCTTCATCTACACTGATTTGATGTGGATTTAACAAGTGACATCAGTGTGGGATCATACTTTTCACCTGGATTCACCCATGTCATGGAAAGAGCAGGTTCGTGATGTTTTATGTACTCAGTGTATACGGCATTGTCTTTCAGGAAATTGCTGATTCTATCTACTGTAGGCACAGGAAATTCAGACACTAGCTATATTCAGATAGGCTATTGTATTCCATGTGTTTCAAAGGAGAAAAGCACACACAAATGAAACATGAAATCCACTAAAACTATACTGGTTACAATTACCAGGACCCAATTAAGAGTCCCCTCCTAAAAGGCAACACCAATGCGAAACCCAGGGTCCCTCCCACTATTTCACCGGTGACAGTGCTGGTTCCATCGCTCACACTGCATACAACCACACTACAATGACTGTGGTGAGAGAACATTTTGTTCTTCCCTTGACGTTGGCTGGAGCCGTTGCTTTGGTAGCAGGGAAAGATGTGTGCATTCTGTGTTGAGGGGAGGGGAGTGGGGGAGAGACAAGCGGGAGTGCAGGGAGCACACAGGCAATTGGCACCACACAGCTGCTTTCTACAGTGTGCCCACTGTTCTTCCACCCATTTCCACACACACCCAGCCACTGTCTCCTAGTTACCACGGTGATGGAAGGTGTGCTAAAGAAAGAGAAAAGGACAAACACCTCTGAACATTTCAGCTGGAGTTATAACCACCTCGCTACAATATAAGGAAAATAATCCTGTTACAGAATGCCAGCTATTCTGTTCCCATTGTCCCCATCTCACACACAACCCTGAAAAGCCAGCTCAATATTTTGTGGTGTTCAGCTATTGTTTTTGACAGTGCCATACCATATGATCTTTTATGTATACAGGATATGTGCAAGATGTTCTATGTGGTATAGCTTTGCTTTTTACACAGGATGAAATATGCTATTACCCTAAATCCTCCTATATCCACACCAGCCAAGATAATCTCCTTCCTCATCTTTGCCAATTGAAAATTGAATCCATGAATTCCATATTAATGGTCTCATATCCCCTCCAGTGTGCAGGCTACTGCATAGTATATATGGATGCAGGGGAGGCAGCAGCTGTTGCATGCATGTACAGTAGGTTTGATTCCACCTATGACAACCATCGGCCCATAGATTAGATTTGGCCAAAGGTCTGATTCGACAGAACCAAGGGAGCGACTGTGGAGGGGGTCCATCAAAGACTCTGTCTCATACCAGGGAGATTCACAGGATGGAGAGGGGGTGGTCATTGCTTCTAAATTATGAGTTTATACATCCTTTCACAACCATCGTTTGGATGCCATATGAGGAAGGCACCTACCACAGAACCTTGGCACTAGACAGGTTGAAGTGTTGGTAACGTGGATACATTCACATTAGGAACTAATGTAGCAACAGTATACTAAGCACAACCTTGATAGCCCCATCTTTTATTGGGAAATCAGGAAGTGTTCCGGAATGGTGTTGGACATTTCATCCACAGGCACAAAGTCTATATCAAAAACATTTATAAAAACAAAAATGTGCTCTTTGGTCTTAATTTAAGGTTAGGGTTAGGCATCATGGGGGTAAGATTAGGGTTAGGTTTAAAATCAAATTTTAAGAAGATAATTGTAGAAATAGGCAAGGTTTATGACTTTGTGGCTGTGGTAACTACCCAGCTAGCACATTTAGTTCCTTGATAGTTGTGGGAACGTACATTTTTGGTTTCCCATTGGTTCTGGGTTTGAACCCATCAGTTTCCTAACCGGTAAAATGGAAAGTTTTAAACATTCTCAGGACGGATGGGAAAATTTCACTTGTTCTGGGAACATACATTTTTAGGTTGCAGGAAGTTTCTGAGAATGTTTTACTATGGTTCGCTGAATGTTTTCCTGGGAGGTTTTAAGGTTATTTTGAGTTACATCCTTAAATCTTTCAATAAGATTGCCAGCTTATTTTGGGTTAACTGTTTTGAACGCCAAGCACAGATAGGACACGTGGAAATTAATTTGCTTAGCCATTGATTACATTTTACATTTCAGAAATTTATCAGACACTCTTATCCAGAGTGACTTACTGTAGTGATTGCATACATTTTCATACTTTTTTTTACTATACTGGTCCCCCATGGAAATTGAACTCACAACCCTGGCGTTGCAAGCGCCATGCTCTACCAACTGAGCCACACGGGACTTTTAATCATGCTAACACATAAATGTTTTATTGTGGCACAACATCAGTGAGATTCAACCCTGTCGTCTTCTGTTCTCTAGCCATGGAATTAGTCCACTACGCCACCAAGATAAAGCTAGAATGCTATGTATTTTTTTTTTTTTTCTGATACAAGCTGTTCATTTTAGGCTATTCAAACAGACCCCATTTCAAGGGAAACAAACCTTCATCAAGATCAGGTGTGGCCAATTAGTGAGCGCAGCCAACACACCTTAACATCTTAGGGCAGTGGTTCTCAATCCTGGTCCTAGGACCCAAATGGGTGCACATTTTTGTTTTTTCCCTAGCAGTACACACCTGATTCAAATAATAAAAGTCTGATGATGAGTTGATGATTTGGATCAGGTGTTTAGTGCTAGGGCAAAAACAAAAATGAGATAGAGGAACTCGAGAGTTTTGTTGTTGAGAACGGATGTACTGTATATGTTTTAAATACTAATGTCGTCTTGTGGTTTATGTGCTGAAGTACGTAAATTCCCACTAGGAATGATGTTTCTGAATGTTCTGAGAACATGCTATTAAATAGAAGCATGAGGAAACCTATAGAAAAAACCTGTAGAAAACGCTGGAGTATTGAAATTCCCACAAAATAACGTTGTTTCTTTACATTCTCTGAACTATTTCATAACATTCCCAATGCCAAACCAGTTGGAGAATTTTCCTAGAACATTACCAAAATTGAAAATAAATGTAACCACGTTTGAACATGTAGGAAACATTCTGTTAAAGTAACCTAGAAAACAATGTTTTTTTGTAAAGTTACTAAATGTGCTGAGAATGTTCCAAAGCCAAGTTAACATCCTGCCCCATTCCCAGAAAGTAGTTCTAAGGTTGGATGCAAAATAACCACAAGACAACCATGCTATAAGAAACATATGGCTCTTAGAACATTATGTGGTAGCTGGGTAGTTATGACCAAAGGATTTTGTCTTGTTGTCAGCCTCCTGCCACAGTGACATTTCCTTCCCTGACCAGAGGCTGCCTGTCTCTGTCATTACATTGTTGTAGATGCTCTTATCCAGAGCAACTTACAGTAGTGAGTGCATACATTTTCATACTGGTACCCCCATGGGAATCAAACCCACAACCCTGGCATTGCAAGCACCATGCTCTACCAACTGAGCTACATGGAGCATACAGCCCAATACCCAGAACGTCTGGAGTCAGGCACCGCTCGCTGTAGAGGAGCACGTCCGATTGGCTGTTTTAGAAGATATATGGTTTTGATGAAATGAGGGCTGAATCTTAAGGAAGGAGAGCATGGTGTAGTGTCTGAGGTGTAGGGCTGGAGGTCAGACTTTCCAACACACAGCATGGCGAGTCACGTGACATCAGTAATACCACGGACAGTTGCCATGGAGACAGAAGAGGGCCAATACTGTCATGGTGTGATGGTTTGGCTATTAAACTAGTGTCCAGATGTCCTTCAGATCCGACTTATGATGGGTGTGTGCACATATGTACGTGCGTGCATGTAACAATGAGAGTTTTGGAGCTTTGGTTAATTAAAGGGATCTAACATAATGGAGATGTTTGATTACAGACTCAATGGGGAACATGCAGGCCAGGCAGACATCCTGCTGCTCATTGAGATGTGGGGGAAAAATAAACTTCCTTAGGTAATGGAAGTTGGGGGGGGGGGGTTGGTCTTCATTCAACATTGGGAGAGGGAGACAGACAGAGGGATGAACTCCACCACTCCACGCCCCTCTCTCTCCCTCGGCTCTACCACTCCAACCCTCTCTCTCTGTCTCTCTCTCCCTCCGCCCTGTTCCCCACCCACTGAGCTTCATCAAAGCAGTGAACCATACATTCATGTCTTAACAGGTCCAGGCATTCAGAAGAGGTCTGTATTTTTCGTAGCTGTCAACCTCCACAAACCGATGCTGGCACTAAGACCGCACACAATGAGCTGTATAAGCCCATAAGCAAACGAAAAATTCTCATCCAGTGGTGGCGCTCCTAGTGGCTGGTGATTTTAATGCAGGAAAACTGAAACCCATCTTACCTCATTTCTACCAGCATGTCACGTGTGGAACTAAAGGGTTGAGCTAGTAATAGGTATTGGGGAAGCTCCATTAGTTTTTTTTCTCTTTTGTGGTTGAACCTGTGCTTCTGTTTTGTCTGGTTTGGTGTACTCAATTGGGGTGAGAGCAGGTTGTTATTCATCCATAATTGGTTGACTGTTTGACTATGGCTAACATTGAGGAATTCTTCCAAGTCCCGAGGGAGGAGCTTCTGGATTGCTATATTAAAGACCAATTGTTACGAATTGAGAAACATTGAGATTGATGTTAAACATCTGACTAGACGGTTAAGTCCATACTAAAGGCCAACTTGATCGAATCCAGCATTCTAATGGGGTAGTTTTCTCCTGGTTTGGCTACATTTCGGTCCACAGCATATGCCCATAATCCTGTCTTATCTTTTGAACAGCAAAAGGAAATCTTGCTACAACTAGAGCATGATAGGCTGAAACAGCAACACACCTTGGAGGTTGAAAGGCTTAAACAAGAAACGGAGTGTGTCAAACTGATGCTGCAACAAGTCCGTTTTAGATTTGGTCAGAGATGGTAAGCTACCTGACATGTATCTTAATGACAGTTATGATGATTTCTCCAGAGGTCGTGCTCAGCTTTCCTTCGACGTAGCTGGAAACGTGAGGCTCCTGCCGAAATTCAGTGAAAAGCAACCTGAGATTTTTTTTACTGTTTGAAAGGGTAGCAGTTTCCAGGAATTGGCCTGACACCGACCGTACGTTGATGTTGCAATGTGTGCTAAATGGAAAAGCACAAGAGGCCTATTTGGCTCTTAACGTTGATGACAGCCAAAACTATGGCAAAGTTGAAGCTGCTGTGTTGCACACCTATGAGTTAGTTCCTGAAGCATTTCACCAGCGGTTTAGAACCTGGAAAAAAGCTGACAGACTTATGTTGAGTTCACACGGGATTTGCACACCCAGTTTAACCGATGGTTCATTTCGTTGGATGGTACAACCTACGAGCAGTTGTGCAGCTGCCGTGTTGTGCTGACGCATGTGCTGACGCATAAAGATTACTTTGGGGAACCCTGTCTTTGCAATTATGGTCGCAGGGAGAGTTTTGGGACAAATTATTTCCTACTGGGCCTGATCTTGTCTCAAGGAGTTGACTGTGGTTCCGATGTGAAATCAGATCATGGCAAAATCTGCAATTACTGCCATGGTAAAGGTCATTGGAAAAATGAATACCCTGTCCTTAGAGTTAAAGCTAGGCCTTCTGGGGTTAATACGCACGTAAAGCCTATGGCATTAGCGGCACCTGCTTTTAAGGTAAGGGATCCAATTGTTCCACCTCAGAATCAGTTAAAAGAACCATTGGGTATGATTGACAGTGTATCCATCTATTCACCATTCTTTAGATGGTTACGTATCGCTGATAGGTAACCAAGAGAGGGTCCCAGTTAAAGTCCTGCGAGACACTGGTCCTTCAGTCTTTTATTCTGCAGTCAGTGCTCCCTTTTTCTCCTGAGACGGATACAGGACACCGTGTCTTGCTCCGAAGGATAGGTTTGTATATTTCATCTGTCCCTTTACAAAAACTTGTGAACTCCACAGATCTGGTACAAGGTGAGGACATCATAGGAGTGCGTCCCTCATTGCCTGTCGAAGGAGTGGTGGTGATTCTAGGAAATGACCTTGCCAGTGTGTGGGTCTGGCGAGATGGATTACCACCTCCCATAGTTTCCATGCCGTTGGCCCATCTCAGAGGTGCCAGATGAAAGTGCTCAGAGTTTCTCCAAAGTGTTTACTGCTTGTGCTGCGACTCGTGCAATGAGCCACACTGAGTCTGGTGTAGAGGCCAGTGAGGTGGCGGACTATTCTTTAACTTTTATGCCTGACCTTCCTTTGTCTGTTTCCCCTAGTGAAGTGTTAGTAGAACAGCGGGCTGATCCTACTCTGAAAGGGTTGTTTGAGCAGGTCCTCCCAGCTGATGATGTTCCAAGTGTAGTACAGGGATGCTACTTACAGGATCCCATTTTGGTGAGGAAATTGCTACCTCATGGGTGACCATTTTTTGGGTGACCCTGTCATTAAAATTGTGGTACTGTAACGGCTCTCTTTCGGTGAGTGAGTTGACCAAGGCGCAGCGGGTGATGAATACATAATGTTTTAATGACATGACGGAAAAACACGAAACGAAATACACTGGAATGATTAACAAAATAACAAAACGAACTAGACAGACCTAAACTATGAACTTACATGAAACGAGGAACACATGAACAGGAACGACCGAACGAACGAGACGAGACAGTACCGTGTGGTGCAAAATACACAGACACAGCGACAATCACCCACAAACAAACAGTGAGAACCTCCTACCTTAAAACCTCTACAGAGTACCTAACCCGGATCCGGGAGCACCCCCCCCCCCCACACACTGATTAGCATCGCTAGCATAGCGTCACAATTAAATAGTAGCATCTAAATATCATTAAATCACAAGTCCAAGACACCCAATGAAAGACACAGATCTTGTGAATAAAACCACCATTTCAGATTTTTTAAATGTTTTACAGGGAAGACAAAATATGTAAATCTATTAGCTAAACACGTTAGCAAAAGACACCATTTTCTTACTCCAACAGTTTCTTACTCCATCAGGTGCTATCACCAATTCGGCTAAACTAAGATATTGATAGCCACAAACCAACAAACAAATTCATAAGATGACAGTCTGATAACATATTTATGGTATAGCATAGTTTTTTTTTTTTAAATGTGCATTTTTCAGGTATAAATCACAGTTCTACATTGCAGCTGCAATCTGATATAGTGCTGATGCAGCTAGAACAATTACAGAGACCAACGTTATATAACTAATTACTTGTCTTAAAACATTTCAGAAAAAATACACAGCGTACAGACATTGAAAGCCCAACATCTGGTGAATCCAAACAATACTTCAGATTTTTTAAATGTTTTATAGCGAAAACAAAATGTATCGCTAAATTAGCATAACCAGGCCAGCCAGAACCGGCTGGACGCGCCCGACCAGTTCACATGCACGACAGATATATGAAATAACATCGTAAATTGGGTCTTACTATTGCTGGTCTTTCATCAGAATGTTGATCAAGGTGTCCTTAGTCCTGATGAGTCGTTCAATCCATTCACAATGGCAACCTCCCCTCTTCATTTAGCCTGGGTACTGGTCGACTGGCACGGTCCATGTCCAAAGTTAAAAAACTCAAAGAACGGAACACGGCAAAACTCCCGAAAAAATTCTAATAATCTGATTAAACTATATTGAAAAAACATACATTACGGTGATATGGTCACATGTATCAAACAAACTTCGACACGGAGATAGTTTTCATCCGTAACGTCAGCATAACAAAAGACAATGGCACCTCTGAAAACGCGCATCTCAGAAACCGGAAGTTGTCGGTCACGCTAAAGAAATAGGTCTTATTTCACGTCAGTACAAGATAAACGTCTTCCAGACACCCAGAGGAAGAAGAAGGAAGTGTGTTTCGGGTCATAGGTCGCGTGACCATATATAGGCAGAGCTTTGAAGCGAGCATACACATCTTGCAATCTTCTTCTGGCTCAGGGAAAGTGCTGTGAAATGACCTGTGTTTGACTCAGAGACAAAATTGGAACAAAATTGAAACCATAGCTTGTTTTCTATCCAATGGCATATGGTTATATGCATATAGTAACAGCAATAATTGAATAAGAGGCAGTTTAATCTGTAGAGGCAATTATGCTAATGCGAAACAGCACCCCCTGTATTCTCAAGAAGTTTTTAATATGACTCTCAATTAGAGGAAACCGCAAAACACCTGCCTCTAATTAAGAGCCATACCAGGCAACCCAAAACCAACATAGAAACGGAAAACATAGACTGCCCACCCAAAACTCACGCCCTGACCATCACACACATACAAAACAACAGAAAACAGGTCAGGAACGTGACAGGTACCATATACCTTCTGTGATTTTGTTTTTCAGTCCTCTCATGGGGATATTGCTGGTCATTTGGGCGCTCAGAAAACCTATGACCGTATTGTGCGTAATTTCTTTTGGCCTCGGCTGAAAAGATATGTCTCAAGATTTATCAAACTTTGCCATACTTGCCAGTTGACTGGGAAGCCTAACCAGACTAGCCAGCACCTTTGTACCCAATACCAGTTGTAAGCCAACCCTTCGAGCATCTGATTATTGATTGTGTTGGCCCATTGCCTCGTTCCAAAGCCTGTAGTATTTACTTGTTGACGGTGATGTGACCCATTATCCCGCTGCTTATCCTCTCCGTACCATAACCAAGTCCGTTGTTAGGGCATTGACTTTTGGAATACACTTAATTATTCAAAGTGATCAAGGTTCCAACTTCACTTCTCACATGTTTTCACAGGTGTTATGCAAACTTCGCATTAGACTCAATCTTGCAACCGCATATCATGCACAGAGTCAAGGAGCCCTGGAGCAGTTCCATCAGACCTTGAAGTTGTTGTTGCATGCTTACTGCACTGAGTTGGACCAAGACTGGGAGGAGGGGTTGCCTTGGTTGATGCTTGCAGCTGGAGAGGTTTTACAGGAAAGCACGGGATTTAGCCCTAACAACCTAGTTTTTGGACACACTGTACGTGGTCCACTAGCTGTTTTACGAGATAGCTGGCGTACTACAGAGGCCCCTAAGAATCTGTCATCTGTAAATGACTTCAGGTGACGCATGTATGCAGCTGGGGAGATGGGTAAAGAAAAGTTAACATCTTATCAGTGTAAGATGAAGCGACTGTTTGACAAGACAGCTGAGCACCGCCAGTTCAGTCCTGGTGACCAAGCCCTCGCTCTGTTACCCATTGTTGATTCTCCGTTTCAGCCAACATTTTGTGGGCCATATACAGTGGCACGTCAGGTTTCGGAGCTGAACTATGTGGTTGCAAATCCACAAAGTAAAAGGGCTACACACCTCTGTCATGTGAACTTGTTGAAGCCTTACTATGCAGTGTCTGAAACAGAGGTTGATGCGGTGGTGTCTGTACCTTCAAGCTTTTCCCCTCGAGATTCGGCATTAAGGGGGCGGACAATGTTTTGGTGGATGCTTTGTCAACGTCTGCCCTCTCCTTAGCCGTCCTGTTTAATACTGTATGTTCTATGACAATTTGGTCTCCTCTGCTTAGTCTCTCTCTTCCTCTCCTTTTCTTAATTTGCATCCAGGTGGAGGTGTGCGTTGAGTTAAGTGGTGGACCAGGGTGGTTGGATGTCCAGGGAGTGTGCAAGTATTTTTGTATTGTCTATTGCTTGTGTGTATTAAAACATTATGGTTTTGTTTCGGGGACATGGGAGGTCCCTGTTTTTATGGGTGGGGGGTGTGACTGCCCCGCCATGCTCTGTCTACTGGGGTTTGCTGCGCTTACTTCCTGCAGGAGATTGGTGGGCGGAGTAGGAGAGGTGGGCAGAGTTGGGAGGATCGTCAGTGCTTATGGGGCACACCTGTGAAAGCTCAGCTGTGGCATAAAGCCACTGTTGCCGCATTCAGCAAGATATTCCTCTCTCCATGTGTAGCATTGTGATGTTGTTCCCCTAGATTATGCACTTGCACACAAGGACCAATTCAAATAGGCCAGGTAAAGAGGGGATGTTAATAATTTGATAATAATAGTAATAATTCGGTGTGTTTTTTTATTTAATTACAGCTGCATAGCTAATGTTAGTTTTTGATGTACAAACACTTTTTCATGTCTATATTGTACATACACGTGATTTTTAAAGTTTTGTATATTTTGGTTTGGCCCATCGCGGGTTATCTGTATTTCCATACCCCCGTATTGTTCTATTTTGCCTGACCTTCAGCTTGCAAGGTATGTTGTTGTCACGACTTCCGCCAGAGTTGGCCCCTCTCCTTGTTCGGGCGGCATTCGGAGGTCGACGTCACCAGTCTTCTAGCCATCGCTACTCCACTTTTCCAAAACCAAATCTTCCTTTGACCGCCTCTCCTTCCAGTTCTCTGTTGCCAATGACTGGAACGAACTACAAAAATCTCTGAAACTGGAAACACTTATCTCCCTCACTAGCTTTAAGCACCAGCTGTCAGAGCAGCTCATAGATTACTGCACCTGTACATAGCCCATCTATAATTTAGCCCAAACAACTACCTCTTTACCTACTGTATTTATTTATTTATTTTGCTCCTTTGCACCCCATTATTTCTATCTCTACTTTGCACATTCTTCCACTGCAAACCAACCATTCCAGTGTTTTTACTTGCTATATTGTATTTACTTCGCCACCATGGCCTTTTTAATTTATTTATTTATTTATATATATATTTTGTTTGCCATCACCTCCATTATCTCACCTCACTTGCTCACATTATATAATGACTTTATTTTTCACTGTATTATTGACTGTATGTTTGTTTTACTCCATGTGTAACTATGTGTTGTTGTATGTGTCGAACTGCTTTGCTTTATCTTGGCCAGGTCGCAATTGTAAATGAGAACGTGTTCTCAGCTTGCCTACCTGGTTAAATAAAGGTGAAATAAATAAAAAAATAATAAAAAAATGTTCCATTTGTTTTGTCTTGTTTCCCCGCACACCTGGTTTACATCCCCTAATCACACTACATATATATTCCCTCTGTTCCCCCCCATATCTTTGTGTGGAATTGTTTTGGTACGTGTTTTGTGTGACACGCCAGGCTGGTTTTTCCCCGGGTACCGTGTTTAACCCAAAGTATGTTTAATTGTTCATTGTTGTTATTGTGACTGTTGTCGCGCTTTTCACTTTTGCCATTGGCTGGAGGTTTTTTGACGCAGTTGCGTCCGTCTGTTGTTGCTTCTGCCAAATAAAGTGTGCGCCTGATCACAACTCTCTGCTCTCCTACACCTGACTTCTATACCAGTAGCGCACAACCTGACAGAATTCCACACCACCCATGGAGTCAGCAGGAGCAGGTACCCCGAGGGGTTGAGGAACGCTTCCGAGAACTCGGCGATGCTGCAACATCTCGGCGCCGCGATGGATCGCGTTGTCCAGACCATGGACCATATGCTGACACATGCACATTTGTGGCCTGCTGGAGGTCATTTTGCAGTGCTCTGGCAGTGCACCTCCTTGCACAAAGGCGGAGGTAACGGTCCTGCTGCTGGGTTGTTGCCCTCCTACGGCCTCCTCCACGTCTCCTGATGTACTAGCCTGGTAGCGCCTCCATGCTCTGGACACTACGCTGACAGACACAGCAAACCTTCTTGCCACAGCTCGCATTGATGTGCCATCCTGGATGAGCTGCACTATCTGAGCCACTTGTGTGAGTTGCAGACTCCGTCTCATGCTACCACTAGCGTGAAAGCACAGCCAGCATTCAAAAGTGACCAAAACATCAGCCAGGAAGCATAGGAACTGAGAAGTGGTCTGTGGTCACCACCTGCAGAACCACTCCTTTATTGGGGGTGTCTTGCTAATTGCCTATAATTTCCACCTTTTGTCTATTCCATTTGCACAACAGCATGTGAAATTTATTGTCAATCAGTGTTGCTTCCTAAGTGGACAGTTGATTTCACAGAAGTGTGATTGACTTGGAGTTACATTGTGTTGTTTAAGTGTTCCCTTTATTTTTTTGAGCAGTGTATAATACAAATCGAGGTGAGGGTGATGGAAATGCATTTGATCTACTTCAATTCGGTAAATGGCACTGTGTGCTCTTTTCAAAGGATGGATCCTAGTCTGTTCAGGGCTATGGGATACAGGGGGTCGGGGTGGTCTGCCGGGCATTGAGGAGGGATGAGGAGGACTTTTAGCGGGTGGAATAGTAGGGACCAATTGGAGGTTTACTTAGGAGCAATGCAAATATCATGGTACATGGACCTGTTTTTTAAATTATATGAACAAACAATATTACATTTTATTTGTAACGGCAAGCCAGATAAAATTAAAAGGGCCTATTTATATAACGAATATGAATTCGGAGGCCAGAAATTATTAAAAATTAAAGCATTAGACCTCTCACTAAAGGTATCAGTCATACAAAAGTTATACTTAAATCCAAACTGGTTCTTTAGTAAATTGGTACGAATGTCTCATCCTATGTTCAAGAAGGGCCTTTTCCCCTTTATTCAGATTACACCTGCTCACTTTCGGTTGTTTGAAAAGGAAATCATCTCCAAAATATCTTATTTTTTAAACAAGCCTTAGAAAGTTGCTTGCAATTTCAGTTTAATCCACCTGAAAAGACAGAACAAATAATACAACAAATATTGTCGTTAAATTCAAATATACTAATTGATTTAAAAAAATAAAAAATAAAAAAAAGTATAATTTTTGTGAATGATATCATAAATAGGACTGGTGGAGTTATGTCACACATGCAGCTAACACAGACATATGGAAATGTCTGCTCTACCCAAAATTACAACCAATTAATTGCAGCATTACCACAAAAATGGAAGAGGCAAGTAGAAGGGGGAAAAAGTAAGGAACTTGTATGTCGGCCCTGTATTAAAGAACATAAATGGTTAAAGAAAAGTGTGATAAATAAAAACATATACCAATTTCATTTAAGGACCAAAAAACTGACAGCTGTGCCATATAAATTGCAAAATAGTTGGGAAGAGATTTTCGATGTACCCATTCCATGGCACATGGTTTATGAATTGATACGCAAAATAACGCCGGATTAAAAACTTCGAATTTTTCAATTTAAATTACTATACAAAATTCTTGCAACTATTAGAATGTTATATATATGGGGGATACAATCTTCCCAGCTCTGCAGATTCTGCTGTGAGGAGGCAGAGTCATTAGATCATTTATTTTGGTATTGTCCATATGTAGCTCGTTTTTGGTCACAGGTCCAGGAATGGCTGAAGAATTGCAACATTTGCCTAGAACTAACGCTACAGCAAGCAATACTGGGTGATATGAAAAGCCATAGTCAATCAATCAATAATATAATAATTATTTTAGCAAAAATATTTATATTTAATTTACAATCTATAGAAGCTATGAGAATAGAAAGGTTCAATTATTTTGTGAAGCATCACAGCACAGTTGAAAAATATATGGCAAATAGAAATCCGAAATGGATGATGTTGAGAGATAGATGGGAGGGGTTGAATGGAGCTGAAGGGTGGGACTAATAACAAGATAAACAATGTAAAACATACGGGATCTGTAAAATGTATATAGGTTTGGAACTTTTGTGAAATAACACAGTTACAAATAGAAATCAAACTGGATGGACATCAGAAATAGAGGAAGGACTAAGAACAAACAAGAGAGAACTATGGTAAAGTAGACTGTCTGTAAAATGTGTATAAGATGTATAAATTGAAGGTAAAAGCCGAAGTGTTTATTAGTTTACTCCAATTGGGGGATCGGTGGTAGGGTTTGCGGGGAATAATAATAAAGGTATATTCTTTTAAAAAGTATGTATGTCTATATCGGTATGTGTATATGCATGCATGCGTGTATGGATATATATATTTACCCAAAAAATATATGGGGGATTGGAAATGATGCAGACAATTACATTGATGGAAGCAACATTCTTTCCGCAATATTAAGCTGATCCATCCCTTAGAATTTTTTTTTTCTCACCAATTACTTAAAAATCATACAATGTGATTTTCTGGATTTTTGTTTTAGATTCCGTTTCTCACAGTTGAAGTGTACCTATGATAAGAATTACAGACCTCTACATGCTTTGTAAGTAGGAAAACCTGCAAAATCGGCAGTGTGTCAAATACTTGTTCTCCCCACTGTAGGTCTGTAGCAGTTTGGGTCAAGAGTGTCCCCTCCTTTGAAGAGGGGGATGACCGCAGCTGCTTTCAAATCTTTGGGAATCTCAGACAACACGAAAGAGAGGTTGAGAGGTTATATGTATGTATTATATAAATATTTAACTACAGGTATCGTAGATGTGAGCAAAATAGCAGTAGAAGTATTGCTGTCCATTAGTTTAATTCAGTTAGGGTAAAGCCTAGGCATTGGTCCTGTGACTTCAGTGGGTATCTTTAAGGACGAGGTCAAGTGACCACACTCGTGTGATGAGTAACTTGTCTGAGACCTGAAAAGTTGCATTGTCTGGGGAACAGGAGACCTGGGTTAGAACCCCATCAGTCAAACTAACATGTCTTCATCTCTCAGCCAAGGCCATCAGTCAAACTAGCATGTCTTCATCTCTCAGCCAAGGTTGCTCATCATATAGTCTACCGCTACGCGCGGTAATCAGTCTGGTAATTACGAGGCTATTTATCACATGGATGGATAACCACCTCTGTTGTACTCATTAAATATGGTGCACAGGTCCTTCTGCTTGCCACATAAAGTGTTGTTGTTGTGCAGTAGGCCTGATTTTGAACCCAGTGAGTTATATTGGTGCCGTGATCTCTGAGTATGAGGTCAAAGAGGGGTGAAATGTAACCGAAGTGGTTTGATGAATCTTGCAAGAGACTTGAAGACGTGTGTTCGCTTCCTGAACTAATCTCTATGGGCTTTATCTAAGTGGCCTAACACAGTCTTGTGACATGCAGGAGACCTGGTTCGAACCCAGTCAGTCACAAGAGAAAGATTAAATAGAGATCGGAAAGACTATCCTTTGAAGGGCTATGAAGGGCTATTCAGCTATTCTCATGGGGGCCAAATTGCGGCTTTTGTGACACTCCCTTCTAATGCGGCCTGTGATCATCCATGCTCCAGAGAGTCTTAGATTTCAGGAATGGGGTCATAATAGCTCATAGCCAAGTGGTACAAACACTAGAGCCAAAATCATGACAAGAAAATAAATTAAATTAAACATTGGCTTCAGAAACCGCCAGAAGCTTCTGTTTGCCACAGAGAGCGTTCGGTTCTATCTGTTCTACTCTATCTTTCCTGCCTGGCAAAGTACCGGGATGTTGTCTCTGGTTTTGCATCTGAACTTAGAGCACTGAATCTGAAAGCATCTGAGAAGTTGAATATATGAAACTTTGATTAACTTGAAATTAAGGTTTATAAACTTTATACACTGACAATGAATGCAGTATATTTTTTATTTTTAAAGTTAAGAACAAATTCTTATTTTCAATGACGGACTAGGAACATATATACCATATTCAAAGTGAATTTATAAATATTGAATTACATTGAAATGAACATTTAAAACAATGCAATTTTCAATTTTCAATTCAACAATGCAATTCAATTTAGTTTCAAATCATGACATAAATGTTCAATTTATTAATTCAATGATTGAATTTGTGCATTAATCATTCAAAAATATTACATTTAATATCCTAATACCTTTCAAAATTATAAAATTCAAATCAAGTTTTTGTTGGCACTGAATTCGCTCCATACACCAAGCGTGTGTGCAAACACACTGTGAATGGGGTGAAGTGAGTGTGCAAAGCTGTCATCAATGCAAAGGATAGCAACTTTGAACAATTTCAAACATAAAATATATTTTGATTTGTTTAACATGGTTTTGGTTACTACATGATTCCATTTGTGTTATTTCATAGTTTTGATGTCTTCATTATTATTATACAATGTAGAAAATAGTAGAAATAAAGAAAAACCCATCAATGAGTAGGTGTGTCCTAACCTTTGACTGGTACTTTATACTTTGTAAATATTGTTTGCTTAGACATCTTGTGGCCAGCTTGCTCTGTCACACACACACACACACACACACACACAGTCTAGTACTAACCTTGTGGGGACACACAATTCAGTCCCATTCAAAATCCTATTTTCCCAAAAACCTAACACTAACCCTAACACTAACCCTAGTTCATAATCCTAAAACTAAGACTCGCCTTAACCATAAACTCCCTAGAAATAGAATTTGACCTTGTGGGGATACAAACATTTGCCCAGTTGGTCAAATTTTTGTTTGTTATAGTTAAACACGTCCACACACACACACACACACACACACACACACACACACACACACACACACACACACACACACACACACACACACACACACACACACACACACACACACACACACACACACACACACACACACACCACACACACACACACACACACACACACTTCTCTGGGTGAGCAGGCTTTGTGAATGATCACCAGACTTGGTAAAAGGCCCAGTCCCATCCACAATGTCTCATGCTCAAGTTTATTTAACCATTGTCGACAGGATTTCCTCTGCCCTCCCCTTATCACCTCACTACTTCTGCTCCCTTCTATTGAATCACTCGTTCTAACGGGGATGTACTGAAACTGTACGCTGGAAAAAAAATATTACAACTCTTTCCCTTTACTTCATTCTGATCTTTCTATATTTGTGTGTACCTTCTTAGTAATTTCTTTGAACAAGCATACAATTTCAATGTTTCATTGGTACTGGATGAGAGGGGTTCTGGCTTGGTGGCACCAGATGCGTAGTGGCATTTATGCGCAATATTACTGCACCTGTGTGCTTTCAGGTCATGACTTACTGTAAGGGAAAACCCGTTTCAACTACAAAAAGTCAGTGTAGATTCCATTTAACCCTAATTATGAGAATGACTGCATGTGACACAGACGAACGCACATTGTGCCCAAATATTGATCAGATTGGTTCACCTGCAGTACCATTCAAAGTTTGGACACACATACTCATTCAACAAGACAATGATCCAAAACACACCTCCAGGCTGTGTAAGGGCTATTTGACCAAGAAGGAGCGTGATGGAGTGCTGCATCAGAAGACCTGGCCTCCACAACCATCTGACCTCAACACAATTGAGATGGTTTGGGATGAGTTAGACCGCAGAGCGAAGAAAAAGCAGCCAACAAGTGCTCAGCATATGTGGGAACTCCTTCAAGACTGTTAGAAAAGCATTCCAGGTGACTACCTCATGAAGCTGGTTGAGAGAATGCCAAGAGTGTGCAAAGCTGTCATCAAGGCAAAGGGGGGCTACTTTGAAAAATATAAAATATAATTTGATTTGTTTACCACTTTTTTGGTTACTACATGATTCCATGTGTTATTTCATAGTTTTGATGTCTTCACTATTATTCTACAATGTAGAAAATAGTAAAAAAGAAAGAAAGAAAAACCCTGGAATGTGTAGGTATGTCCAAACTTTTGACTGGTACTGTATATACATCAAATAGGGGTGTAACAGAATGAGGTTCTCTTTGTTTTCCTCTGACTAAATCTTGTATGACCCAGAGGTGAATATGGGAATTCCTGCTGGCCATACAGTAGACTCTCACACCGTCACTATCCAAACACCTGGCTGCCTGAAGCATCTCGTCACCCAAACACCAACCAAGCCCCTCGCTCACTCTGTTATTGTAGAGCAAAGCCAGTCCTTTTGAAGCAGCCCAGTCATGCTCCCATGATGCCTGGCCCAGCCGAGACTGGCTTGTTCATTCAGGCTCTGACGCTGCTGCGTCAACTGAGCAGGGGTGAGGTAGGGCTGACCCGTCCGATCCTCTTAACACACACATAGGTACGCCCAGTTGGTCAAATTTTTGTTTGTTATAGTTAAACACACACACACACACACACACACACACACACACACACACACACACACACACACACACACACACACACACACCCACACCCACACCCACACCCACACCCACACCCACACCCATTCTGGATCAGGGTGTGTTTTGGTGGTTGCAGAGAAATGTTAACCAAACCCCACAGGAAACTGCACCACTGCAACCACCATGTCTCCATTTCTTCACTAACGTCCTTAGAGTTCACGTCTTTACCAGAAAGAGAAAAGACAGATCAGATGATAAGGATAGCACAATGTTTGACAGCAATAGCTTTCACGGTTTTTAGACATCACAGAATCAGAGCTCTTCGTGGTATCTTCAAGAGTTGAGCTCATTGAGGCTTGGCTATATCATCCTTCCTTATTCCCAACAATTCATTAACTGATACATGTTTAATGAATATCCTGGTACTGAGCAGCCTGTTTTATTCAGCACTAGGGGTAATATCAACTACCTATCTACTACTGACAGTGTGACAGAGGTATAGTCCACTAGTCCAACTGACTTACAGTTCATCTTCACTAGAGTCTTTGCCCTCATACTTTAATGATTAGTGGAACCAGCTTTCTCGTCGCTCTGTACATATATGGACATCTTGTGATCACGTCTAGCCACATTCTTCTCAATGGGCTGCTCCCAGGCAAAAAAAAGACACGTTGTGTGAGAGGAATGCTGAGGAAGTGATATTAGTCAGCCAGGCCGTCACCACAAGCAGAACCGACCACGGGTCTGGCTGTGTGTGTGTCTGTGTACGTGTGCCATATTGAGTAAACGCATGAGAGCAGAGGAAACTCTTACTGGTTGTATATCTGTAATTTTGGGATTAGGCTTGCCTGCCACACACCAGTTAACTTCTCTGCGCTACGGATCCCTTTTACGGGATCATTTTCCTAAACAACCGCTGAATTGCAGGGCGCAAAATATTACAAAAAATATTTATAATCATGCAATCACAAGTGAAATATACCAAAACACAGCTTAGCTTGTTGTTAATCCACTTATCGTGTCAGATTTAGAAAATATGCTTTACAGAGAAAGAAATCCAAGCTTTTGTGAGTGTATAAATCAATGCTAGAACAGCTAGCCCCAAATTAGCATGGTCATGAAAGTCAGAAAAGCAATAAAATTAATCGCTTACCGTTGATAATATTTGGATGTTTGCACTCACGAGACTCCCAGTTACACAACAAATGTTCTTTTTGTTCGATAAATATGACTTTTATAACAAAAAACGCCATTTGGGTTGCGCGTTATGTTCAAAAAACCAAAGCCTCATTCCGTTCGACGAAAATTCCAAAAAGTATCCGTAATGGTCATAGAAACATGTCAAATATTTTTTATAATCAATCCTCAGGTTGTTTTTAACAAACATAATCGATAATATTTCAACCGGACCGTAACCTACTCAATAAGAGAGAAAAGGAAAATGGAGAGCTACCCTCTCGCGCAGGAACTAATCTGAGGACACCCGACTACTTTTGAAAAATCTCACTCATTTTTCAAAATAAAAGCCTGAAACTATGTCTAAAGCCTGGTCACAGCCCGAGGACGCCATTGGAAAAGGAATCTGGTTGATACCCCTTGAAATGGAAGAAAGACAGGCCAGGAAACACGATAAAAAAAAATCACTTCCGGGTTAGATTTTCTCAGGTTTTCGCCTGCAGAATCAGTTTTGTTATACTCACAGACAATATTTTGACAGTTTTGGAAACTTTGGAGTGTTTTCTATCCTAACCTGTAGGACCTGATAAATAGTCTGTTTCCCTTGGGAACGTTATTTAAAAATAAAAATAAAATCTGACCCCTAGCGTCAATTAACCTCCTGTGTTCCTGTTCTACTCACACTTATGTCATCTGGAGAGCCTGGACAGAACCACGTTTGATTTGTTGGGCGTTTGCTACAAATTTTGAGAATGCTCAAACTGCTCAGAACATTCTTCTTTGTCTGTCTTTGTTTCTCTCTCTCTCACTAGTCCTATTGACTGGCTGTCTGTCAACGTGTCTCTCATTCTTCCTTAAGGGTTCGTACAAGAAAGGAAATTTGATCCATATCTTAATCCCAGACTCCAAAATTGACCCCTTTCAGAGAAATATGATACCCTGAGTCAAAGGCCATGTTCACTCTAGAGCAAGTCCCTGGGTCCTTTTCCTGAGTTTGACTAAGGTAAACAGGTAAGCACAGGTGAAATGGTTTGGCGTTTGAGCAACTGGAACATTCCATTGTGCTGCACCATTTTGGTTTTGGTCTGTGCTACATTTGGCCATACCAGTCGCTGTGTGCCTAAGTGCTTAAAAAGACATTAGTCGACAAAAGCAAATATGACACAAATGGTCCAGCGCCCCCCTTAAGGACCGTCTTTGCAGTGCGGGTCACTGTTGCCTCCCACAGAGAGAAACGAGACAGCCATTGTTCTCTGGAGGGAAACTCAAAAGGACACTCTCTTTCTCTCTCTCTCTCTGAGACATATTCAACATTACATGATAGTTTATACAGATTCTAGGTTTAATCTTCGTAATTATGTGTTAACCTCAGACGTAAGAGTCATTCAATGTGTGTAAGTGCACTTTCATTACCTCCAGCTGTTTTGATGGGAACACAAATTTGTGTTTTATGTGGGAGTCTCGGTATTCGCCTTTGCTTTGTACCCTGTTATCACCACAGAGGAGAAAACAAAAATATATGTTGCCATGCCAATGACTGAACAGTAAGCGACACGTTGAGGAAGTGTGAGGTAAAGTATGATTCAGAGAGGGAGGATTCTTAAAGGGCCGCACAGACTGTATGATTTTAGCCTTCTCATGCCACGATTTTGCGTCCCTGTCATGTCCTGATCCATTTCACCTGTCTTTGATTGTCTCCACCCACCTCCAGGTGTCACCCGTTTTCCCCATTAATCCCTGGGAATTTATTGCAGTGTTCCCTCTTTGTCTGTTGCCAGTTCGTCTTGTCAAGTCAACCAGCGTGGTTTTCTGTGCTCCTGCTTTTTCTTATCTCTCTTTTGCTAGTCTTCCCAGTTTTGACCCTTGCCTGCCTTGACTCTGAACCCACCTGCCTGACCATACTGCCTGCCCTGACCTCGAGCCTGCCTGCCACTCTGTACCTCCTGGAGTCTGACCTTGTTTATGATCTTTTGCCTGTCCATGACCATTCTCTTGCCTGCCCCTTAGATTATAATATAATATAATAATTATATAATATATAATATAATCTGCCTCCCGTGTCTGCATCTGGGTCTCCTCTTGTGCCCTTATAGTCCCAGACAATATGTCGTTGACAAATTCTTAGGTCGTAAACCATTGTCAGACATCTTGGCTCGTTCAGTGTGACGGTCTAGGTTTGCCGATGAAATACCACTACGTGGGGTCGTAGGCTTGGAAAAAGTTTTGCCAGTGTCAGAAATGTTGAGCTTTTATGGTGTAGTGTGGCTGGTGTTACGAGTCGATCCCGGTGACTGACCAATAGGAACACAACCGGCACTGAGTATTGTTGTGGAAATTCTAATCAAGTAAGGGAGAAGAGACATTCAATTTCTTCAAACAATCAACCTTTAATATTGATACATTTTTGCAATAATGGAGCTGGTCAAGGACCACCCGTAGCTGATTGTTGAGAGCCCAATAATACAGAAAACGAAGAGAGGAACCATCCTTTCTCAGAAGCCCAGCATTGTTAGAATGGAAGTGTATTTACTATTGATAAGCATATAATTGATAACTAATAATATTCAACAAATGAAGTAAATACATACTTTTTCTCTCACAGTATACCCATAATAATACGATCATTGTGAATGGTCAGATTAATATAATAGTTTGATTTAAAACATTACATGCTTTGCAAAAAGAACGATTTCCATAATCTTGTTTACATGGACAAATCTGAAATCAGGCTACCTCAAAATAAACTTTCTACCGCGACAACCATGTTATTTTTGGGAAGCCTATTTCATTCTGAGTTAAGACATATCAAATTTGTATGTGAAAACTATTTGCATACTTTCAGTTTTTCAAAACTCACTTCACTTTTGCATAAGCATAGAGGGAGGCTTACGCTTCTGGTGCTGGAACATGCACAGACCAAATACACCGCTGCAGTTGACATACCCTACATCGGCTGACGTAGCCTCACAAGACAATCACAGAATGTGACGACAGAACTGAAGCGAATCATACAATCTGGCCATGTTGATATTAAGAATATAATTTGGTAACATCACACAATGTGACATGTAATAATCGTAAAAGACTAAATCCGACTTACAGTGTGGGAAGGAAGGCCTTTAGTCACTGTGGTTAATGCTTTGTCCTCTAGTTCCTACAGCCCAGTATGCCTCACTCAGGTTGATCCCATCATTATTCACACATGATTCACTCTCTCATCTTCTTGTGTAATACACAAGATTACAAAAGGATTTTGCTGTAAAATACAATCCACAGCCTGAAGGGCAGTCTAGTTCACATTCATGCCTCAAGTCAATTCAAGCTAATTCGGTTTTATCAGCAGTAAGTATTTTGCCTTCCACTTATCCACAGATCCTCTGGTCCTCTTGACTCACTGGCCTCTTGTGAAACCAGCTGTCTTCATCTCATATATGGTTATAAATCCCTGTACATTACTGCGTTCCATTGACGGGGCTAAGGCAGGTTGAGGAATAGGAAGTGGACAGGTTCTCTGACAGTGACCTGTGGGAACTTCATTGTTCCCAGTGTTTTCTACATTGTTACCAATTCCAGCAATTCAACTCACATTGTGTTTATTTACAGCGTTGGGTATTTCCTAATAAACTCCTGGGTTGGGAGGGATGATGAACGTGGCTGTTTAGCCCCACACTAGGTGTTTCCTTCATTTACAGCTGGCTGTGTTTCAGGAGCTAGCAGCAGTGTCAGCACTAGCAACAGGTCTAACAGCTGTTTAATGAATGGCTCAGGGAGAGCCACAGAAGAGTGGAGACTATGCCATGCATCATAATACTTTAGGGGAGTTTACTGTATGTTTGCTTTACTGTGTTGTTGGGATACAGATTATTCCAGTCACAATACATAGGATAGGACACACAAATGAATCAAAAGGACACTGAAGGACAATGAATCAAAAGGACACTATCAAAAGGATATCCACAGTGTTTTATTGCAATGTCATTGCTTTATGTGTTACACAAACCTGACTGTTTTCCTGTTAGCGTGAGATAAATGTGGCTTTTTACACAGAAAACACCTAGATGGCAACTTGCTATTCATAACACTCCCACACTGTCACCTGTCACAGTCACAAGTCCAAATCTCTAGAGATGTCATCGAGATGATAGATCATCGCCGATGGTGGGATTTATACAGCAGTGGTTATCTTTACCATCATCTTTCATAGGCGTGATAAAGATAAACTATAACAATGCTCTCTATATCTCTCCTGTGGTTAATGAACTGGACACAGTGCTTTATGTCTCACCTTTGCTCTCGCTATTACCTCATATAGATAATATACTGTAGATATACTTATAGCTATATACAGATACAATATATTTGTATTATATTGGCTTGTTGCATACAATATACAGTACATCATATTAATGTAGAATCACATATTCAAGGTGTTTTACATAGACTACTTTAGATACACATGTTTAGTTTATCCTGAAAGGTGCTTGCCTGACAACACAAACTGAATTCTTCCGCTGCTCTATACTGTCACTACATACTTCAGTCTGAGACTGCAATCATTGAAGTTGTTCGTGGTGATGTCAAAATGAGGGGTGTTGTACAAAACAAAGTCATCAGCGATTGGATCATCTCCAATAAATCAGAGTATCAAAGCCAATGACACATTTTCTAAATGTTGCTTTACCCACGTGTTCTGGCTTTGGCTCAACCCATCGGTTTCTGGGACCAATCAAAAGGTCTAGAACGTATTTTCATTGCAGAAATTGTCGGGAAGGTACTCAGTTCGAGACTCATACTCAGATCGAGACTTACTGCAGAGAAGAAACTAATGTCCATGGGTGTGGCATAGCATTTGGCCAGAGCAAGGAGTTTGGGTAGCCAAGCAAGTAAGGTGCCGTGGGTTACTTGAAATTAGTATCTGGAAAATTACTGTCCAAAATGGCCGCTCTGAAATCTCATTCGACATTATTCGAAATCGATTGTCCAGTGAAAGGGCCAAATAGAATCAATTGGGTGCCTTTGTGCTGGCCTTAACTCCTTGCCAGCATTGTGTTTTCACAGTGGGCCATTACAACATTCTTTATGCATGTTTGGTAAAGGAGCAGAAAACAAGACAACTATAATACAGCATTCATATTGTTGACCTGTTGTAAGTACATGGAAATGTAGAAACATTTTGTCTGAGTTTTTTCCTTTAGACCTGAAAGAACCAGTGTATTTTAAGTTAGAAGTTCAATATGAATGTCATAGTGATGATATCACCCTCATGGAAATAGAAACGGTGTGGTTGATAACGTTATTAAAACCTGTTAGGGGGGCAGCCCGACACCGGTACACTTATGACAACATCCAGCTCAAAGTGCAGGGCGCGAAATTCAAAAGATATTTTTTTTAAATATTTAACTTTCACACATTAACAAGTCCAAGACACCAGATGAAAGGTGCACATCTTGTGAATCAAGCCAACATGTCCGATTTTTAAAATGTTTTACAGGGAAGACAAAATATGTAAATCTATTAGATAACCACGTTAGCAAAAGACACCACTTTTCTAACTCCATCACTTTCTTACTCCATCAGGTGCTATCACAAATTCGACCAAATAAAGATATAAATAGCCACTAACCAAGAAACAAATTCATCAGATGACAGTCTGATAACATATTTATTATATAGCATATGTTTTGTTTGAAAAATTTGCATATTTCATGTATAAACCATAGTTTACATTTCAGCTACAATCAGAAATTGCACCGAAAGCAGCCATAATATTTACAGACACCAACGTCAAATAGCTAATTACTCATCATAAAACATTTCTGAAAAATACATAGTCTGCAGCAATTGAAAGACAGGCATCTTGTGATTCCAAACAATATTTCCGATTTATTAAATGTTTTACAGCGAAAACAAAATGTATCGCTATATTAGCGTAGCCACAATAGACAGAAACAATTGGGCGCCCACGGCCAGTTCACATGCACGACGGATATATGAAATAACATCATAAAATGGGTCTTACTTTTGCTGATCTTTCATCCGAATGTTGAACAAGGTGTCCTCTGTCCAGATGAGTCGTTGTTTGGATTCAGAATGGCAAATTTCCCTCTTCAATTAGCATTGGCACTAGCCGAGTGGCACAAATTTCTCCAACGTAAACACAGTCAGAGGACGGAACACGGCAAAACTCCCGAAAAAATTTCAATAATCTGATTAAACTATATTGAAAAAACATACATTACGATGATATGGTCACATGTATCAAAGAAAATTTGAGCCGGAGATGTTAGTCGTTCGTTACGGCAGCAAAACAGAAGTCAATCCCACTTCCTTCAGAGTACCGGAAGTGGATGGTCACGTCAAAGAAATAGTTTTTTTTCCACAACAGACCAAGATGAGCACAAAATGTCTTCTCTCACATCCTCTTTACACCAATAGGAAGGCGTATGGAGTGTAAGTAGACTCCTAAGTGTCAAGACCATGTATAGGCATCAAGTTGAAAAGAGCATCGATTTCTGACATTTCACTTCCTGGTCAGGAAAAGTGCTGCAGAAGGACTTCTGTTTCACTCAGAGAAATAATTCCAACTGTTTTAGAAACTAGAAAGTGTTTTCTATCCAAAAATAATAATAATATCCATATTGTACGAGCAAGATTTGAGTAGGAGGCCGTTTGAAATGGGCACAATTTCACTGGCTACTCAACACTTTGCCTTGCAGCCATATTAACAGCTTGCCTAATCTTCACATAGTTGCCATCTAAAGGTAGCTGGCAAACTATACAAAACACTTTCAATATATTTTCCACACTGGTGTGGTTCCTAAGTGAATTAAGCAATTAAAACATTCCATTTTTAGGGTCATGTATAAAAATGCCTAGTTGACCATTATTTTGGCTACCATGGCTAGAAGAAGAGACAGTGACTTTTAAAGAAGGGACTCGAAGGATAATAGGGGGTTTAAAGTGTGTGTGTGTTCAAATCAAATGTTATTGTCACGATCGTCTTGAGGACAATGAGTGGACCAAGGCGCAGCGTGTGAAAAATACATATTCTTTTATTTGGAAGACGAAAGCGAACGAAAAACAAAACAACAAACGTGAAGCTATAATAGACTAAGTGCACACATGCAACATAGAACATAGACAATTACCCACAAAAGCCTATTGCCTATGGCTGCCTTAAATATGGCTCCCAATCAGAGACAATGAATGACAGCTGTCTCTGATTGAGAACCATTCAGGCAACCATAGACATACCTAGACACCTACACTCAAACACAAACCCATCTACTCTATCTAAACCCCCTATACCATACAACCACCCAAGACAAGACAAAAACACAAACTTCCCCCCTGTCACACCCTGACCTAACCAAACTATTACAGAAACAAAGATAACAAAGGCCAGGTCGTGACAGTACCCCCCCTCCAACGGTGCGGACTCCAGACGCAAAACCTGACACAAAAGGGGAGGGTCCGGGGTGGGCCTTATATTGGCGGCGGCTCGGGTGCGGGACGTGGCCCCCACTCCACCATTGTCAATACCCGCTTTGGTGGCTCTGGTAGATCCTGGCTGACTGGCGGCTCTGGTAGATCCTGGCTGACTGGCGGCTCTGGCGGCTCCGGCTCTGGATGACGGCTCTGGCTGGTCATGGCTGGATGACGGCTCTGGCTGGTCATGGCTGGATGACGGCTCTGGCTGGTCATGGCTGACTGGCGGCTCTGGCAGATCCTGGCTGACTGGCGGCTCTGGCAGGTCGTGGTTGACTGGCGGCTCTGGCTGGTCATGGCTGACTGGCGGCTCTGGCTGGTCATGGCTGGCTGACGGCTCTGGCTGGTCATGGCTGGCTGACTGCTCTGGCTGGTCATGGCTGGCTGACGGCTCTGGTTGGTCATGGCTGGCTGACGGCTCTGGCTGGTCATGGCTGGATGACGGCTCTGGCTGGTCATGGCTGGATGACGGCTCTGGCTGGTCATGGCTGGATGACGGCTCTGGCTGGTCATGGCTGGATGACGGCTCTGGCTGGTCATGGCTGGATGACGGCTCTGGCTGGTCATGGCTGGATGACGGCTCTGGCTGGTCATGGCTGGATGACGGCTCTGGCTGGTCATGGCTGGATGACGGCTCTGGCTGGTCATGGCTGGATGACGGCTCTGGCTGGTCATGTCTGACGGAAGGCTCTGGCTGCTCCTGTCTGACGGAAGGCTCTGGCTGCTCCTGTCTGGCGGAAGGCTCTGGCGGCTCCTGTCTGGCGGAAGGCTCTGGCGGCTCCTGTCTGGCGGACGGCTCTGGCGGCTCCTGACTGGCGGACGGCTCTGGCGGCTCCTGACTGGCGGACGGCTCTGGCGGCTCCTGACTGGCTGACGGCTCTATCGGCTCCTGACTGACGGACGGCTCTGAAGGCTCAGGACAGACGGGCGGCTTTGAAGGCTCAGGACAGACGGGCGGCTTTGAAGGCTCAGTACAGACGGGCGGCGCAGGCGGTGCTTGGCAGACGGGCAGTTCAGGCGCCGCTGAGCAGACGGGCAGTTCAGGCGCCGCTGGGCAGACGGCAGACTCTGGCCGGCTGAGGCGCACTGTAGGCCTGGTGCGTGGTACTGGGCTGGGGCGGGGAGGTGGCGCCGGAAATACCGGACCGTGCAGGCGTACTGGCTCCCTTGCGCACTGAGCCTGCCCAACCTTACCTGGTTGTATGCTCCCCGTAGCCCGACCAGTGCGGGGAGGTGGAATAACCCGCATTGGGCTGTGTAGGCGAACCGGGGACACCATGCGTAAGGCTGGTGCCATGTATGCCGGCCCGAGGAGACGCACTGGAGACCAGACGCGTTGAGCCGGCTTCATGGCACCTGGCTCAATACTCAAACTAGCCCGGCCGATACGAGGAGCTGGTATGTACCGCACCGGGCTATGCACACGTACAGGAGACACCATGCGCTCTATCGCATAACACGGTGTCTGCCCGTACTCTCGCTCTCCACGGTAAGTACAGAGAGTTGGCTCAGGTCTCCTACCTGACTTCGCCACACTCCGTTGTAGCCCCCCCCAATACATTTTTGGGCTTGATTAACAGGCTTCCAGCCTCGCCTCCGTGCTGCCTCCTCATCCCACCGCCTCTCGGCTTTAGCTGCCTCCAGCTCTTCACGAGGGCGGCGATATTCTCCAGGTTGAGCCCAAGGTCCCTTACCATCCAATTCGTCCTCCCATGTCCAGAAATCCTGTGTAGGTTGTTCCTGCTGCTGCTTGACACGCTGCTTGGTCCTTCTTTGGTGGGTAGTTCTGTCACGATCGTCTTGAGGACAATGAGTGGACCAAGGGGCAGCGTGTGAAAAATACATCTTCTTTTCTTTGGAAGACGAAAGCGAACGAAAAACAAAACAACAAACAGACGAACGTGAAGCTATAATGGACTAAGTGCACACATGCAACATAGAACATAGACAACTACCCACAAAAGCATACTGCCTATGGCTGCCTTAAATATGGCTCCCTATCAGAGACAATGAATGACAGCTGTCTCTGATTGAGAACCATTCAGGCAACCATAGACATACCTAGACACCTACACTCAAACACAAACCCATTTACTCTACCTAAACCCCCTATACCATACAACCACCCAAGACAAGACAAAAACACACAAACTTCCCCCCTGTCACACCCTGACCTAACCAAACTATTACAGAAACAAAGATAACAAAGGCCAGGGCGTGACAGTTATTTGTCACATGATTCGTAAACAACAGGCGTAGACTCACAGTGAAATGCTTATTTACGGGCCCTTCCCAACAATGCAGAGAAAAAATATATTCAAAAAAAGAATAACACGAGGAATAAATAAACAATGAATAACGATAACTTGTGTAACACACTAGGCGTAGTGGGTGCAGAGTCAGGTGCAGGAGGCAGAAAGTTCAGAATAGCGCTTTATTGCGCACAGGGAAAAGTAGTACTCTCCACGAAACTGGGCGTAATCAAACAAATGCCCAAAACAGGTAACTAAACAACACGCACTACCACACGTCAACACAGTGGGAAAAATAATCAAGCCCGCACAAAGAGCAGGCGGGCCTACCGGCTAAAATAGCCCAACTCAAAATCTAAACAAGAAACAGGTGAAAGAAATCAGACAAAACCAACAGAAAAGGGAAAAGGGATCGGTGGCAGCTAGTAGGCTGGTGACAACGATCGCCGAGCGCCACCCGAACAGGAAGAGGAGCCACCTTCGGTAGGAGTCGTGACAACTTGGCTATATACACACAAGGTACCAGTACCGAGTCGATGTGAATAAGCATTTCACTGTGAGTCTACGTTGTTTATGAATTACTTTTTCCACATTTTGTTACACCTTATTCTAAAATGGATTGAATTAAAAAAAAAAATCCTCAGCAGTCTAAACACAATGACAAAGTAAAAACAGGTTGTTTTTTTGTTTGTTTTAAACATAAATACTTTATTTACATAAGTATTCAGACACTTCTATGAGACTCGAAATTGAGCTTAGGTGCATCCTGTTTCCATTGATCAACCTTGAGATGTTTCTACAACTTCATTGGAGCCCACCTGTGGTAAATTCAATTGATTGGACATGATTTAGAAAGGCACACACTTGGCTATTCAAGGTCCCACAGTTGACCAAGCCTTGAGGTTGAAGGAATTGTCCGTAGAGCTCAGAGACAGGATTGTGTCGAGGCACAGAACTGGGGAAGGGTACCCAAAATGTCATGCAGCATTGAAGGTCCCCAAGAACACAGTGGCCTCCATCATTCTTAAATGGAAGAAGTTGGGATCCACCAAGACTCTTCCTAGAGCTGGCCTCCCGGCCAGGTGAGGTGGCCAAGAACCCGATGGTTACTCTAACAGAGCTCCAGACTTCCTCTGTGGAGATGCCAGATTCGTCCAGAAGGAAAACCATCTCTGCAGCACTCTACCAATCAGGCCTTTATGGTAGAGTGGCCAGATGGAAGCCACTCCTCAAAAAAAGGAACATGACGGCCCGCTTGGAGTTTTCCAAAAGAATGCTAAAGGACTGTCGGATCATGAGAAACAAGATTCTCTGGTCTGATGAAACCAAGGTTGAACTCTTTGGATTGGAAACCTTTCTCCATCCCTAAGGTGAAGCATGGTGGTGATAGCATCATGCTGTGGGGATATTTTTCAGTGGTAGAGACTGAGAGACTTGTAAGGATCTAGGGAAAAATTAACGGAACAAAGTACAGAGAAATCCTTTACATCTAACATCGATAAACAGTCATCTTATTAATCATTACCTTTTATCAAATACTCAGTCAAACGATCGTAACCTTTTTGGATTTGCAAATCTCCTTCTTGGGTTATTCAGTTCTAAACAAATTGGTAAAATCATTCATTTACTAGCTAACTAAATAATAACACAGAATACCCACACACACCTACATGAAACAAGGTTCTTAGTGAACTGTCAAGATATGACGGCTTGTTACAACATAGATGGGAGGGGGTAGAGAGAGAGAGAGAGAAAGAAAAAGGGACACTTTCTATAACTATTCTCACGTTAACCATATACTTTGCACACAAACCGCTGCCCGTTTGTAATACAAAATCATGAATGTATTTACATGTGCCTTCGTCATCTCGGTCCTGATTGTCTGAAAGTGGTCTCCCCTTTCCCGTCCTCTACTGTTGTTCACTCTGGAAGATAACCAGCCATGTCGACGGTTCCCATTGGTGATGAGTGTAGTAGGATAGTCTCACTTAGATTCACTTTTCTCGATATCTGACTTAAGACAGCTAATCAGTTGTACCAGTGATTGTCTGAGGTGAGCTTCTCACCGCTTCCTCCTCGTGTTGGTATTCAGGATTCGGACCACGATGGACTTGAGCTGCAGCTCGTCGTCTTTCTGGTCTAAAGGAAGGTGAGTTTATTTCTTCACCTCGTGTTGACGTTCAACATTTCAACCATTTCCAACATGAAGCTACCGCTCCATGCCTTTCTGTTCTAATGTTATTTTCGTTACCAAGGCTTTTTATGCACTCAGGCCAAAAGGGATGTCTCTGTCTGTCTGACACGCTGTCTGACCTCACTTTGGGCATGGCTACTTACTTATGCACAGTTTATAGGAGTTAGATTTTCTTATCCCTCCTAAAATCACATTCATATCATAGCAAAAATATGTTCATAATTGTTCATATTGTATTCACAACATATTGGATGAAAACATGACAGATAAAGGGGGTATCCTTTCCAAGTTACAGTATTTGGTCCATATAATTTTTAATAACATCACAAAATGAAAAACAATATGACATTAGTGACCACTTCCCACATTGCTGTGTTAGAAATATTGCTCCATTATCACTTTTTGGACATTAGAGTTTGGGTGGGAAAAAGTCTCTCTAGACAAAGTTATTCCTTTGGTTGATACGAAACGGTAGAGAGAGAGTTTTCCCCTGCTTAAATTTACGACCGGGTGTGAGCTGTCTGGTTATTGTCAGCAATTGCCAAGCTGATTCATTGAGATCCTCCCAGGACAGTCATGACATCGGTCAATGCAGATAATCCAGGTAGCTATTTGATTAACTATTTAGTGGTCTTACGGCTTGGGGGTAGAAGCTGTCCAGGGTCTTGTTGGTTCCAGACTTTGTGCATCGGTAATGCTTTCCATGCGGTAGCAGAGAGAACAGTCTGTGACTTGCATGGCTGGAGTTTTTGACCATTTTTAGGGCTTTCCTCTAACACTGCCTGGTATAGAGATCCTTGACGGCAGGGAGCTTGGCCCCAGTGGTGTACTGGGCCGTAAACACTACCCTTTCTAGCAACTTGCTGTCCGGTGCCAAGCAGTTGCCATGCCAAGTGGTGGTGCAGCCAGTCAATATACTCTCAATGGTGCAGCTTTAGAACTGTATTGAGGGTCTTGTATTGACACTTTGCGTGTTTTATGGCTCATCAGAAGTTGTAGTGGGATTTCTTATAAGCGTTTCGATTCATGTCCCGCTCCTTGAAAGCGGTAACTCTAGCCTATATCTCAGTGCGGATGTTGCCTGTAATCCATGTTTTCTGGTTGATATGTTGTATGGTCACTGTGGAGACAAAGTTGTCAATGCATTTATTAATAAAGCTGGTGACTGTTGTGGTAAACTCCTGAATGTTATCTGATTAATCCCGGAATATTTTACAGTCTGTGTTAGGACGCAGTCCTGTAGTTTAGCATCCACTTCATCTGACCACTTCCGTTTTGAGCGTGTTGGTGGTACTTCCTGTTGGAGTTTTTCCTGTAAGCAAGAATCAGGAGGATATAGCTTTCCCATAACAGTCTAACAGCTATATGGAATTGTTTAAAGAAAGTTATACCAAGGATCCTTTTGCTATTTGAGTTGGAATTTTAAGACACCTTGAAGTATCCAAAAAAATAAAAGTATTTGATGAAAATTACATGTGTGGCCTTACTGCTATTAGCCCATACAAACACATTGAATAACTGATTCACTACATGGAACAACAGATAGTCTCTCAAAAAATCGGAAGGAAGCTTGTTCTGAAGTGTCTGTCCTATATCTGAGAGTGTCACACCCTGACCATAGAGAGTTTTTTATTCTCTATTTTGGTTAGGCCAGGGTGTGACTAGGGTGGGCATTCTATGTTCTTTATTTCTATGTTTTCTATTTCTTTGTGTTTGGCCGGGTGTGGTTCTCAATCAGAGGCAGCTGTCTATCGTTGTCTCTGATTGGGAATCATACTTAGGCAGCCTTTTCCCACCTGTGTTTTGTTTTCTGTATAGTTTAGTTACCTTACAGAACTATTTGTTTTTCTCTTTATTATTTTTGTTCAAGTGTTCTGATTTAATAAAATATCATGAACACGTACCACGCTGCGCTTTTGTCCAGTCATTTCCAGGAAGAGGATCGTGACAGCGAGATATAAGAAATATCAGGAATTGTTTTGAATTGTTTAAATGTATTTAACTTATTTTTGGCATTTAACAGTCTCCATATATACAGTACCAGTGAAAAGTTTGGACTCATTCAAGGGTTTTTCTTTATTTTTTACTATTGTACATTGTAGAATAATAGTGAAGAGAAAGGAGAAACTTGATTTAGAAAGAAACACACCTGTCTATATAAGGCCCCACAGTTGAGAGTGAAAGTCAGAGCAGAAACTATACAATGAGGAAGATCTCCGAAATAGAATAGTGAAGGTTATAAAACTATTTCTAGAGTGTTGAATGTTTACAAGAGCGCAGTGGTCTCCATCATTGGGACATTTTTAAAATATGGAACTACCCAGACTCTGCCTAGAGCTGGCCGTCCAACCAAACTGAGAAACCGAGCAAGAAGGACCTTGGTCAGGGAGGTGACCAAGAACCCAATGATCACTCTGACAGAACTACAGAGTTCATTGGCTGAGATGGGAGAACCTGACAGAAGGACAACAGTTTCTACAGCACTTCACCAATCTGAGCTTTTGGGAGAGTGGCCAGACGGAACCCACTCCTGAGAAAAAGGCACGTAACAGCACGTTTGGAGTTTGCAGAAAAAGCATGTGAAAGACTGAGCGCATAAGGCAAAAATATTCTGTGGTCTGTGAGACAAACATTTTACTCTTTGGCTTGAATGCATAGCGCTATGTCTGGAGAAAACCAGGCACAGCTCATCACCCGTCTAACACCCTCCCTACCTTGAAGCATGGTGTTGGCAGGATCATGCTATGGGGAGGCTTTTCAGTGGCAAGGCCTGGGAGACTGGTAAGGATAGAAGGAACAATGAATGGAACCAAATACAGGCAAATCCTTGATGACAACCTGCTTCAGAGTGCAAACAACCAACAGAACAATGACTCCAAGCATACAGCCAAAGCTATGAAAGAATGGCTTCAGAACAACAATGTGAAAGTCCCTGAGTGGCCCAGGCAAAGCCCGGACTTGAATCAAATTGAAAATCTGTGCAAAGACTGGAAGATTGCTGTTCACCGTCGCTCCCCATCTAACTTAACAGAGCTTGAGAAAATATGGGAGAAAATCCACAAATCCAGATGTGCAAAGCTGATACAGACATACCCAAGACGACTCAAAGATGTAATCGCTGCCAAAGGTGTTTTTACAAAGTATTGACTCAGCGGTGTGAATACTTATTTAAATGAGATATCTGTATTTCATTTTCAATCAATTTGAACATTTTTCTAAAAACATGTTTTCACTTTGTCATTATGGGGTATTGTGTAGATGGGCAAGATTTTTTTTTATTTCATCCATTTTGAATTGAGACTGTAACACAACAAAATGTGAAATAAGTCACAGGGTATGAATCATTTCTGAAGGCAGTGTATGTCCAGTCAGTTCATGGTTCTGTTTCATATAGGCTCACCTTGAATTCTCATTGGCCAGTGATCTATAATATGAATATGGCCGAAATCCATCTAGTCGTTTGACCTATTAGTTACAATGGAAAAGAGACTCGGATAGGGAAGGTCTTGAAAAAAAAGCCCATGGTAAGAATAAAAGTGAGCTTTATTTCATCGGATGACAGTGTCACTGTATCATGGCAGTTGTTGAGATTGGGAAGAGAAGGGGGAGAAAGAGGGGGAGAGGTTTACTGGAGAAAAATGAGATTAAATGAAAGCAGAGCAAGGAGTGAACAAAAGACCAGATGCACTCAGAAACTGTTGCTGTCAGAGACAGAATTTAAGAAAGGTAGAAGAGGGAGTGAAGGAGAGGGGATAGTCAGCAAAACACAAGAGAGGGGCACCTTCCAAGCTAATAAAAAATAAAAAACAAACAGTGACAGGAAGGAGAAAAGAGAGTGTGAGAGAGAAAAAGAGAGAGGCTGCACAAGGTAGGGAAGGAGGGGGGGAGGAAGCAAGAGAGGGAGAAGCAGAAGGGTGTGTACACACCGGCACCACCCTCTTCCCCCTTCTGCCTGTGTGTCACTAAGCTCTGAAACCCTCTCTCACACACAGAATATAAAAAAGTTGGCTAAAGTCAGTCTCAGCTCCAATAGCTACCAGACACCCACAACAACCTCTCTCTCTTTTTATCGCTCTCTCTCTCTCTCACACACACACACCACCCCTCACTCCTGGCACAGAGAAGACAGGACCACTGGAGAGACCATACACACCTCCTCCTCCTCCTCCAGTCACTCACCCAGCCATCGCCAGACGCTAAGCCCAGGATGTGGACTTTGCTCTTGGGGGTCACCTTTGGATTACTGGCCTCCTCCAGGTCGGAACCGGCTCAAGGTGAGGGCACTGCATCTCTCTCTGCTCAGCGGATACCTCTTTGTCTGGGGCTTTTTTCCTCTGGTTTCAGCCTGGAAACACTCTCCTTTGTTGGTGGATTTTATGGCTAGACAGTTGATGAGCATGTATAGTGTGTCTATTTGTGTGTAAGGAGAGAGAACGATAGGCTGGGGCAGTGCCAAATGGATGTGTAGACGCTGGTAAAGCAATGTGCGCTAGGCTACACTAGCTTACGTCTGGCAGTCTGAGACTCATGACAGCACAGACACAAAGGAGACAGTTGCTTGTGCTCTCTCACACACGCACACTCAGACACACACTTACCGGAGAGTGTGTTAGGGAAAACGATGAGCCCATTCCGGGCAGCTGCTCTTTTCTCATGCTTTCAGACAGTTATCTTGGTATTGTATTGCCACTGTAGCCTTCAGAAAGCATCTATCTGCTCTTCATTCAATGTGAGGGTACGAAAGAGCTCTACTCATTGTCTGACCACAGCTTAGGGATATGTCGATGTGCTTTAATGCTAATTTTCTAATTCAAAGGAAGAAATTCATAAATTCCTCTGCATCTCTTTCTCTTTAATTTTCTTTGGCTTTCGCTCCCTCATGCTTTCAGTGAGGGATCTTGATTGGATGTATGTCAAAGGGGCATCTTTTTGAGGAGGGGAAGTTGGTGCTGAATCAAACAGGTCTGGCTTAGTCTCGCTCTCTTTGACTTGGCTGGGTGGGGGGAGGGGAGGGGTATCACTGTGCCTCCTCTCTGGCTCTGTGCCATTATACAGCTATAAATATGAACGGTTTAAAGGCAAACAAGAGAGGAGGTATAAGGTAGTTTGTGCGTGTGTGTTGTATGTGTTTAAAGGTTTAGAAACAAAGGGGTGTGTGCTCACATTTCCCCCATGTGTTCCTACTGTATATTTGTTTGCCCAGTGGTTTAAGCTTAGGGCATGCAGTGTTGTAAGAAACTGATAGCTGTGTGTGCGTGTGTCTATGTGCGTGTGTGTGTGTGTGCGCGCGCGCGTGTGTGTTAACAGTAATTGGGTGTCTGGCGAATGCAGTCCTGGGGTGGTTACAGCTCGTCCTACCCTGGCCTTGTCTTTGAACCCTACATGTGCTGCAGTCTTTCCTCCTAAAGCACACCATTAACAACAGGACTCATGGACATGTGTTTCGTCCAGACATCCATGTAAACCAAGATCCTATTAATGGAAGCTTTTTACAATGGCTCTCGCATTACTGTGGATCCAGTCCACATGTGGTTCTGTAAATGTCCAAGGCAATAGGAGGTACCTTGAAATGTGACCTTCAGAAAATGTTTTGCTCTCCTACCCATTCTGGTTAATGACGCCTCCTATTGGATCCACTTTTTAAAAATAATGTTCTGCTTTAGACACACTCACTCGCAAACACACACAAAAAAACATTCATGCAACATCCATGCATGTCCATGTTATAGAAATATTATGATGGCTGTTTTCATCGCTAGGTTGTTTGCTCAGGGTGACTTGGCTAGTGGCCAGCTTTACTCCGCTCCTCAGAGCATGTTAGACAAGCCCTGTAAGATCAGATCCTGGCTAAAGGAATGCACAGGGCCAGATCAGGCTGTGTCCGTCCAGGCTGGACACACACACCATCGAGGCCAGCCGGCCCCCAGTCTGTGTGCATGTATTGGCTCCCCTGGCGTAACTACCCCTCCCGTACCTGTGGGTGTCACATTTCAAGTTGAGGGTCGGTGAGAGGCCCCTGTGGACCAGGACTAGGGCCTCACAAAGAGGGCTTGTGCCCATGCAAGCTGGGAGTACTGTCACCTGCCATCTGATCTGCATGGACACGTGCTTGACCCTTGTACTACCCTCCTCTAGCTTTCTCTACCAACCAACCACCCGTAGGTGTCACAGCCTGGCCATCACTAAATTCAGCAATTGCTTTTCTTCCCTTTTCATTGAGTTTCAGCCTCATCCCCCTCTCCAGTGCTTTTGGTGGCCCCTTCTCTCAGTCAGAAGCTGATCTGCATTTGAACTGTATTTCAGCCCTACTGTATCTCCCAGAACGTTGTTCAACCAATTAATTACGCTGTAATGCCTCTCTGTGAGTCTCAGGCTCGCCGGTAGCAAGGCTGTACCCCCGGCCCTGCATTCTCTTCCCTGATCATATACACTGCAGTCTTTGTAGCCCAGGCAAAGCTTCTCCAAAGGCCTCTCTCTGTAATGTATACAGATCCTTAATGCATGAGGCAAGCCCAGCCATCTCTAACCCCACCCCCCCAAATCTCCAACCAGACTACATTTTGTAATTGGTACCAATACAGCGGCTGTAGCTAAGTGTATTTTTCTATGGCATTTCTGTGAGCTTTCACTGCGAGTCGGTAATCATGTAATAACTCAAATGTTTTCTCAATTTGGATGTAAGAGGTGGGAGCTGAAAGTCTTTGAAAGACATAATGGTGAAAATGAGCGGTCACTGAGATTTGAGAAGCAGAACCTCTTCATGCCAAGCCTTCAAAAAAGTAAGAGAAGAAGAAAGGCGGAAAAAGGGAGGGTCGGAGAAAGGTTGAGGAGAGGGAGAGAAAAAGAGAGTCCTTCAGGTGACTTTGCTTTGGTGAGTTTTGTGTGAGAGGGATCTCATGTTTCTCCTGTACCACTGGTCTATTAGCTCTGTGGATCTTGTGACCAGCAGAGTGAGGGCTAGCCACAACATACATGCTGACAGCACCGTCTTCTACTGAGAGAGAGATGAACAGAAAGAACATGGTTCACAAGATCAATGTCACACTGATGTTGCCAGAGTTTGTGAGAAATGTACACTCTTAGAAAAAGGGTTCCAACAGGATTCTTTGCAGAAGGAACCATTTTCTTTGAAAGAACCCTTTTTGGAAGACGAGGGTTCTTTGTAAGGCAAAGTGTTCTACCTAGAATATTTGTCATCCTAAGAACCGTTTTTTGTTGTAAGACTGGGTTCTTTGATATTCTTTGGGAGGCCAGAATGATTATTTGGAAGGCAAAAAGGGTTTTGCATAGAACCCTTCTGAATCTGAATAAGCTTTTTTATTGTAAATATTTTTCTTTCTTTTAAATAGTGCCTGAGCATTAGTCAGTGTTTAAACTTTACCATCAGGAGTTTGAATAATCTGATCCATTTAAAAAGATAGGTGTGAGAATGGTTTAAACTGTACCTACTATATATGGGAATATTTTTGCATTTATTTGGTATGTCCTTACATTTTTTTATATATACACTACTGACATATTTGATATTTGAGAGAGAGAGATGCATCAGAGAAATTCAGACAGGTGGGAAAGAGCTGTTTGGCTTTCAAGTCTGATAAGACAGCTAGGAGAGCACAAACTGCAAATTGACTAATGTGTGTGGTGGTGGTTGCCAGTGTACAGTGTTTACTAGAGTATGTGGTGTAATATGCTGTGTATAGCAATAGGAGAGAGAGGAGCCTTTCTCTTCCAGTCAGAGCACCTGGAGGTTCTGGCATGCGCTAAAAGCTCCCTTTTCTCCTAGCTAGCAGCCTCTGTATATCCAGACCCTCTGTGGTCTCTGGCCCTTTCAACTCCATTAACTGACAATAGCAGCTTTTCTAGAGTCACTGCCTTGGAATAGCAGGATCTTGGAGTGACAAAGCAGCACATGGCCACTCTCCTTGCATGCTAATGGTAACACCTCTGAATCATGGGTTCCCTCTCTTTTCAGTCGTCCAAACGCTGTGTTCACTTTGATCCACTCTGGGCAGGTCTGTGATGCCAGGGGTTGTTTTTCTCAAGTTTAGAGACATTGTGGTGTGTGTGGGTATGTTTGTGTGGTTGGGGAGGGGTTTGTGGTTGTGAGTCTGTGCATGTGTCTCTGTGCCCAACCGTCACTAATGGTAAAGTAACTTCCTGTTCAACTTCCTGCCTCTGCTAGGACTCTAGTGTACACCAAAGGGCTGGGCCAGGCAGCTAAACTGATGCCCTAAACATGTGTTTACTTTCTAAATGTGATACATCATCAGTTAACGTACCGGGTTGATAAGGGAACTGCTGTGAGTGCATTGACTCTCCACAACTCTGTGATGTGGGTGGCAAAGCAAACTGCAGTCGGACAGGTAGAAGATCTAAGCCAACTATTATACGCTCACCTATCCACTCCAAACAACCACCCTACTTTTATTTTTTTTACTTAATTAGCTATCTGTCTCATGTAACCATATTAAATGTAAGATCTCATAATTTACTGAACAAAATATAAACGCAACATGTAAATGTTGGTCCCATGTTTGATGAGCTGAAATAAAAGATCCCAGAAATGTTCCATTAGCACAAGAAGCTTATTTCTCTCAAATTTTGTGCACAATTTTGTTTACAGCCCTGTTAGTGAGCATTTTTCCTTTGCCAAGATAATCCATCCAATTGACAGGTGTGGCATATCAAGAAGCTGATTCAACAGCATGATCATTACACAGGTGCACCTTGTTCTGGGGACAATAAAAGGCCACTCTAAAATGTGAATTTTTGTCACATAACACAATGCCACAGATGTTTTAAAGGAAGCGTGCAATTGGCATCCTGACTGCAGGAATGAGCTGTTGCCAGAGAATGGAATTCCCTACCATGAGCCGCCTCCAAACGTCGTTTTGACAGTACTTCCAACCGGCCTCACAACCGCAGACCATGTGTAACCATGCTAGCCCAGGACCTCTACATCCGGCTTCTTCACCTGCGGAATTGTCTGAGACCATCCACCCAGACAGCTGATAAAACTGTGGGTTTGCACAAGCTGTCAGAAACCGTCTCAGGGATTCTCAACTGCATACTCGTCGCCCTTGCCTTGACCTGACTGCAGTTCGACGACGTAACCGACTTCATTGGGCAAATGGTCACCTTCGATGGCCGCTGGAGAAGTGTGCTCTTCACGGATGAATCCTGGTTTCAACTGTACCGGGCAGATGGCAGACGTCGTGTGGGCAAGCGGTTTGCTGATGTCAATGTTGTGAAAAGAGTGCCCCATGGTGGCGGTGGGGTTATGGTATGGGCACTTATAAGCAACGGACAGCGAACCAATAGCATTTTATCAATGGCAATTTGAATGTACAGAGATAGCATGAGGAGATCCTGAGAACCATTGTCGTGCCATTCATCCGCCGCCATCACCTAATGTTTCAACATAATATTACACGGCCCCATGTCGCAAGGATCTGTACACAATTCCTGGAAGCTGAAGACATCCCAGTTCTTCCATGGCTTGCATACTCACCAGAGACCTCATTGAGCATGTTTGGGATGCTCTGGATCAACGTGTATGACAGCGTATTTCAGTTCTCGCCAATATCCAGCAACTTCGCACAGCCATTGAAAATGAGTGGGACAACATTCCACAGGCCACAATCAACAGCCTGATCAACTCTATGCGAAGGAGATGTGTTGCGCTGCATGATCTACACCACAGGTGTCAAACTCATTCCACGGGGGGCCGAGTGTCTGCGGGTTTTCGCTCCTCCCTTGTACTTGATTGATGAATTAACATCACTAATTAGTTAGGAACTCCCCACACCTGGTTGTCTAGGGCTTTATTGAAAGGAAAAAACAAAAACCTGCAGACGCTAGGCCCTCCGTGGAATGAGTTTGACACCCCTGATCTACACCCCTTCTTTTCTTGTTTTACATATCTTTGACTAACAGATGCATATCCGTATTCACAGTCATGTGAAATCCATAGATTAGGGCCAAATTTATTTATTTCAATTGACTGATTTCCTGTAACTCAGTAAAACATTTTGAAAATGTTGCATTTATATTTTTGTTAAGTGTAATTTGAGTGTACTCCATTTACGTTTACTATGTTGCGTGTAGTCTATTAGACCAGGCTGAACTGTCAGATACACAAGTCAAATCATTGAGACATCAAAACAGACAGCTGTAAAATAATGAAGACAGCTAGGTTTCCATCCAATTGACGATTGATTTTCAGGCAAATATTTTTTTTATCCACATAAAAACTAAATGCAAATCTTGCCAGCATGTTTCCATAAAAATAACTTTTGCTGTTAAATTCCCATTTACCGAATAAAACATACAAGTAAAATTGGTTTCCATCGCATTTTTAACTCTTCTGATCATTTTGTCACAAATATTTTGCGTTATATATTTCGAAATTGCCCTCTCCGTTCTTGGCACGGGTGCTCTAGCCAACAGCTCGCAGATACAGTTTGGGTAGGCTAACTACACGATGAGATTATTATGGACAAAAGAGCAATATTATTTTCATTTGTGAAAAGGCAGCTAAGCTGTAATGGGTATGCTAGGAGTCGAGAAGCAAGTAAAGGGAGTGAATTTCATAATAAATGAAACAAGGAACAAAACAAGAAACACAAGTAGCGTACAGATATATAACACAGGAATAGAATCAATAACACCTGGGAAAGGAACCAAAGAGTGACAGATATAGGGGAGGTAATCAGGAAGGTGATGGAGTCCAGGTGAGTCTCATGAGGCACAGGTGCACTTAACGATGGTGGCAGGTGTACGTAATAATGAGTAAACTGGCAACAATTAGCGCCAGAGAGGGGGAGCTGTAGTAGACGTGACATAAGCATCAAGCTCATCACCATGCATTTTCACCAATACTTTCTCCTAATAAACTGCATGCTTTCCCGAGTCATAGTGGGAGGACCACAAAACAAATAAACGCGTTAATGATACGTTTACTTAAATAAGTTTACTTCGATATGAAGGCTATTATATCAACATTTGTTTATAAAGGTGTTTCCACCACCATTTCTCACATAATTAATTTTACAGACACAAAAATATCCCACCTTATCTAGCGTATTTTGTAAAGTTTACCAGAAATGTACGGTTTCCATCAGGCCTGTAGTAAAAAAATATATATATTCTACATGTACTTTGGTTGCATACAAAGGTTGGATGGAAACCTGGTTACTGAGACGATTTTTCTCTGGTATAGTAATTTGTCAGTAATTTAACAACATCAATTCAGCTGATGTTTTATTTTTCTGTGTTATCTTGAGTTCATGGACAAATTCTGTGACATTAGTGCTAGTACGAACTCGGACCCAGGTGAGAGAACCACAGCAGGCAGAAGTAATGGTAAATCCAGAATATTTACTTAAGGTCTTCAAAGCAAAACAACAAAGCAAGGGCACACGAGAACACTGAACAAAACATGAGACCTGAGCAACTGGACCTGTCCACAGAGGATCCTAAATAGCCATCCAGCAGGTGATCCCAATAAGCCCAATCAGGGTCACCTGGATACTAGATGTAACCCAAGGGTGTTCTCCAGTGACAACCTCAGGTTGTACCCTCAAGGGAGAAAACCTGACCTGTGACAAATTCAGGCCTACATTTCAAAACCAACTATTAAAGTGGCCAAGGCTGCAATCCAAACAAGTTATTTCAACCCCCTCAGCCCTCGTGCTAGCCACTTTCCCCAGGGAATCCCTGTCGAAACCGGATGCAGTTGAATTGCCATCTTAAGTGGAGGTCCAATTCACAAACGTTGCCCCCTCGGCCCTCGATTTAGCTCGAGGGAACGAGTGAAGAATTTTGATCACTTCTGGGGTAGATACAGTATGAGCCACAATTCAATGCAAACTGTAGTCACTTGTCAAACTCCGGTCACTGCGAAGTGTCACATTTTATCAACAGGTCTGTATTTTGGGCATGTCAGACAAAATTATCATGATAGCCTGCTATAAAATATATATACAATACCGTTCAAAAGTTTGGGGTCACTTAGACATTTCCTTGTTTTTGAAAGAAAAACAATTTTTTTGACCATTAAAATAACATCAAATTGATCAGAAATACAGTGTAGACATTGTTAATGTTGGAAACGATTATTGTAGCTGGAAACTGCAATTTTTTTATGGAATATCTACATAGTTATCAGCAACCATCATTCCTGTGTTCCAATGGCACGTTGTGTTAGCTAATCCAAGTTTATCATTTTAAAAGGCAAATTTATGATTAGAAAACACTTTTGCAATTATGCTAGCACTGATGATCTTCTTGGCCTTCCTGCGGCAACGGGTGTTGTAGGTGTCTTGGAAGGCAGGCAGTGTGCACCCAGTGGTGTGTTCGGCTGAGCGTACCACCCTCTTTAGCGCCTTGCGGTCCGCGGCGGTGGTGTAGCCGTAACAGGGTGTGATGCAGCCCGACAGTATGCTGTCGATGGTGCTCCTGTAGAACACTGTGAGGGCTCTCGGGGACAGACCACATTTCTTCAGCATCCTGAGTTTGAAGAGTCACTGTCATGCCTTCTTCACCATGGTGTCCGTGTGATTTCACAATTTCAGCTCCTCAGAGATGTGCAAGCCAAGAAACTTTTTGACCTTCTCCACAGCGGCCCAGTTGATAAGGATGGAATGCTCGACCTGCTTCCTCTTGAAGTTCACAATCAGCTCCTTTGTTTTGCTGAAGTTCCGTTTTTTTACCTGACACCATGCCATCAGACTGCCTACCTCCTCCCTGTAGGTCATCTCATCATTGTTGGCATTTAGACCTACTACTGTCATCAGCAAACTTGATGATAGAGTTGGAACTGTGTGAGGCCACACAGTCGTGGGTATACTGGGAGTAAAGGAGGGGACTGAGGATGCACCCTTGTGGTGCCCCTGTGTTGAGAATCAGTGTCGAGGAATTAATGTTGCTTATCTTCACCACTTGGGAGGGGGCCCGTCAGGAAGTCCAGGACCAAGTTGTATAGGGAGGAGTTCAGTCCCAGGGCTGTGAGCTTTATGGTGAGCTTAGAGGGCACTGTGGTATTGAAGGCCAAGCTGTAGTTGATGAAGAGCATTCTCACATATGTATTCCTTTTGTCCAGGTGAGTGAGGGAAGTGTGCAGTGCAATAGAGATTGCGTCGTCTGTGGATCTGTCAGGGCGGTAGGTGAATTGTAGCGCCAAACCCATGAGAAGAGAGAGAGATGGAGAGAGGCAGGTTCGGACAGAGATAGATGTAGACAGGTATTGAAGCGGGTGGCTCAGCACTAGGGGGACCCATTGCTTTCGTGGTCCATCGTCATGGTCTGTTGCTCTGCCAGTGCCCAACACTCTGGAGACACAACACAATTCTCACTTTCGCAACTGATGTTTGTGCCTGTCGCCATGGTAATCCTATATCAACAAGTACCATGGAGATAGAATATCTGGGGTGAGATATCCTGTGTGCACATGATGTTAATGCTTTTGCAGTCTGTAGATTAAAAGGCCTGACACTCTAAGAATATTGATGTTACAGTATGTGGAGGGAGATTTTTTTTTAAACTGAATAACTCAATGTCCATTGATGATCAAAGCTGTGTATAGCCAAACCCATGAGAAGAGTGATAGATGGAGGGAGAGAGAGATAGGTTCAGACAGAGATAGATGAAGACAGGCATTGAAGCGAGCGGCTCAGCCCTACGGACCTCGCTCTTGACATCCCTCTTGTCCCTACACACTTATCCTCTTGGCCTGTTATTCTGCCAGTGCCCAACACCCTGGAGACAAAAGACAAAACACAATGCTCGCTTGAACCACATCTTTCGCAACTGATGTTTGTCTCTGTCGCCATGGTAATCATGTATCAGCAAGCACCATAGGATAGGATATCTGGGGTGAGATTTCCAATGTGAGTGTGTGTGCGTGTTCATGATGTTCATGCTTTTGCAGTCTATATACATATTTATGTAGTATTTCTATCCATTTTATCCTGACTATCTTTACAAACTTCCTCAGAAGGTGAATATATGTACTATTCCCAAGTACTCGGAAGGCCCTTTTCTGGAGGTGAAATCACAACCACACTGTGAAATAACTCTTGCACTTGAATTCTTTCTGAGCACTGACTTTGCTGATTGAAGAAAATGTATAAGAGCGTGTGCTAAATGACGAAAATATAAATGTAAAAAAAGCCCCCGTTCAAACGTTTGGGGCCACTTAGAAAATATCCTTGTTTTTGAAAGAAAAACACGTTTTTTTTGTCCATTAAAATAACTTCAAATTGATCAGAAATAGAGTGTAGACATTGTTAATGTTGTAAATGACTCTTGTAGCTGGAAACGGCTGATTTTGTATGGAATATCTACATAGGCGTACATAGGCCCATTATCAGCAACCATCACTCCTGTGTTCCGATGGCACGTTGTGTTAGCTAATCAAAGATTATAATTTTAAAAGACTAATTGATCATTAGAAAGCCCTTTTGCAATTATGTTAGCACAGCTGAAAACTGTTGTCCTGATTAAAGTAGCAATTAAGCTGGACTTCTTTAGAGTAGTTGAGTATCTGGAACATCAACATTTGTGGGTTCGATTACAGGCTCAAAATGGCCAGAAACAAAGAACTTTCTTCTGAAACTCGTCAGTCTATTCTTGTTCTGAGAAATGAAGGCTATTCCATGCGAGAAATTGCCAAGAAACTGAAGATCTCGTACAACGCTGTGTAGTACTTCCTTCACAGAACAGGGCAAACTGGCTCTAACCAGAATAGAAAGAGGAGTGGGAGGCCCCGGTGCACAACTGAGCAAGAGGACAAGTACATTAGAGTGTCTAGTTTGAGAAACAGACGCTTCACAGGACCTCAACTGGCAGCTTCATTAAATAGTACCTGCAAAACACCAGTCTCAATGTAAACTGTGAAGAGGCGACTCCGGGATGTTGGCCTTCTAGGCAGAGTTCCTCTGTCCAGTGTCTGTGTTCTTTTGCCCATCTTCATCTTTTCTTTTTATTGGCCAGTCTGAGATATGGCTTTTCCTTTGCAACTCTGCCTAGAAGGCCAGCATCCCGGAGTCGCCTCTTCACTGTTGACATTGAGACTGGTGTTTTGCGGGTACTATTTAATGAAGCTGCCAGTTGAGTACTTGTGAGGCGTGTGAAACTAAGCACCTGACCTGACAAGAGCAAAGGGTCACCACAGTGACAAGGTAGAGACATGGCAATTCCCACTCGGCTGCCCCAATACTGTAGTTTCCATTTCTCATTTCGGTATGTCACAAGACTGTATGATTGTGTCACAGAATAGATTCTCACCCAGATGCAAATGTGCTGTTTACCATTTTAGGAACTGACTGTGGAAAAGTGATCAGAAGCGTCCCTTAGTGTGAAATATGATAATGATTCTGTTTGTTGCTGTGTGTGTGTTGCTATGTGTGTGTTTCTGTGTGTGTGCTTCTGTGTTTGTGTGTGGGCGTGCCACATCCTGTTAATTTGCAGTTCAACCCGTTCATTTCTGCCAGAAGATAGTTCCGTAGAACTCTCCCTTTTATCCAATGAGATAGTGTTGTTGTACCCTACAATGAGGGGCACATCAGAGAAATGTTAGCCATATTGTATTTAACCTGTCTAGGATGAGCGTGCCGCTAGCGGCACAGCCCCCCCCCCCCCCCACTGAAAAACCAGTGCCGCGAAATTCAAATAAAATATTTTTTTTAAATATTTAACTATCACACATTAAAGTCCAATACAGCTAATGAAAGACACAGATCTTGTGAATCCAGTCAACATGTCCGATTTTTAAAATGTTTTACAGGGAAGACACAATATGTAAAGATGTACATCTATTACCTAAAAACACATTAGCATAATCCACCATCTTTTATTTGTCCACCAACACCAGTAGCTATCACCAATTCGGCTAAACTAAGATATTTATAGCCCCTAACCAACAAAAAAACTCATCAGATGACAGTCTGATAACATATTTATGGTATGGGATAGGTTTTGTTAGAAAAAAGTGCATATTTCAGGTAGATGGCATAGGTTACAATTGCACCCACCGTCACAAATGGACTAGAATAATTACAATGAGCAACGTGTTTACCTAACTACTAATCATCAAACATTTCGTAAAAATACACAGCATACACTAATCGAAAGACACAGATCCTGTGAATACAGACAATATTTCAGATTTTCTAAGTGTCTTACAGCGAAAACACAATAAATCGTTATATTAGCTTAGCACATAGCACATAGCAGCCCAGCATTGATTCTAGCCAAAGTGAGCGATAAAAGTCAACATCGCCAAAATATATTAATTTTTTCACTAACCTTCTCAGAATTCTTACGATGACACTCCTGTAACATCATATTACACAATCCATATAGAGTTTGATCGAAAATGTTTATATTTAGCCACCAAAATCATGGTTAGACAATGTGAAATGTAGCTCAGCTGGTCAGAAAATGTCCTTGCGCCACTTAGACAGTGATCTACTCTTATACATAAATACTCATAAACGTGACTAAAAAATATAGGGTGGACAGGGATTGATAGACAATTTAATTCTTAATACAATTGCGGAATTACATTTTTTTAATTATCCTTACTTTTCAATACAGTTTGCGCCAAGCGAAGCTACGTCAAAAAACATGGCGTCCTAAGCCACTAACATTTTTCGACAGAAACACGATTTATCATAATAAAAATGTCCTACTTTGAGCTGTTCTTCCATCAGTATCTTGGGCAAAGGATCCTTTCTTGGGAGTAATCGTCTTTTGGTGGAAAGCTGTCCTCTTGCCATGTGGAAATGCCAACTGCGTTCGGGATGAACTGAAAAGCGTGCCCAGCTATTCACAGAGTTTCAAAAATAAATGTCCCAAAATCGCACTAAACGGACATAAATTGCTATAAAACGCTTTAAATTAACTACCTTATGATGTTTTTAACTCCTATAACGAGTAAAAAGATGACCGGAGAAATATAACAGGCTAAACTAACGCTTGGAACAGGAGCGGGTCGGTGTCCTCCACGCGCGTTACGCACCAAGAAAAGACTTGCTAGCTACAGGGTTTTTTAATTTATAGTGCCTGTGAACGCGCAATCGACCCCATTCAAATCGTCATCACGTAAAGGCATCCAGGGGAAGACGTAAGCAGTGTCCGTATAGTCATAGCAATAACAGTGCCCTTTTAACTGACTCCAGAACAGTGGCCAAAATTTCTGAAATCTGACTCCATGTCAGGGAAATTGCTGTAGAATGGGCTCTGTTCCACTTAGAGACAAAATTTCAACTCCTATAGAAACTATAGACTGTTTTCTATCCAATAATAATAATAATATGCATATTGTACGATCAAGGATTTTGTGGGAAGCCGTTTCAAAAATTACACGATTAGCATAAATAGTCACAACAGCGCCCCCATCCTCAACAGGTTTTAAACAATTGGTTACATAATCTCATCTAGTTAATTAACCTCTTGACGCACGGAACCCTTTAGTGGGATCATTTTCGTAAACAACCGCTGAATTGCAGGGCGCCAAATTTAAAAGAAATACTACAAATATTTATAATCATGAAATCACAAGTGAAATATACCAAAACACAGCTTAGCTTGTTGTTAAGGGTGCTGTTGTAATTGCAGTTTTTCATAAGTTGTGTTTAGGAAAGTTTTAACTCTATGTTTCTCTGAGGTACAGGCCAAAGAACAGGGCATGTTTACAGAAGGAGTGAAGTCATGTTTAAATCCTTGACCTTTTATACTCATGGAAATTGGCCTATGTGGATCGGGCTAAATTGAAATGTTTTTTAAAGAAGAATATTAAAAGTATACGCATAAGCATCGTAGAAATTTAAAGGGAACATTTTGGAGATTATGGAAAAATTATTACACCAAAGTTGAAGGCACAACAGTTCACCTGACACCAGACTGACACCAGACTGAATCCAAACATTACACTGTTTGGCACATTTGTTGTTAATGAAATCTGAAAATACTCTGGATACATTCAGTAACATGATGCAAATATTACTGGAAAATCTGGGATAGATGCAAGTTGCAACAAAAACGGCCCATTTTAAATCGCAATCTGGGTCAGGTAGTCATCATTTGAAAGCTTGTTCTATTATCAACATGACTACCTAAGTTATAAAATATGATCTTACAATGTCAGGCTTTCACAAGGCAATTCCGAGAAACAGTTTGTCATTTTGGTGCGCATACCCACTGTGCACACACTGGTTGAATCAAAGTTGTTTCCACGTCATTTCAATTAAATTATGTTGAACCAACATGAAATAGACCTTGAACTGACGTCTGTGCCCAGTGGGTATATTCAAATGCATGATATATTTTGGTGAGTGTTCTGTGGCAAATTTTTGTCACAATAGACAAACATAGGTTCAGAACAACCCAGGGTATGACGCAACGTCATCTTGTAACCCTATCAGACCCGAGGCCCCAGCAAAAATTGGCTTTTCATTCATTCATTCTTTCTTTTACCTGTATATCCAGTGCTTATATTTAGCCTCACATTGAAGTGTTTCACCATTTTCTTTTCAGGACAACCTGAGTTACAAGTATAAAACAACACAATTTGACATAAACAGTTGCATTCATGAGTTATATTGACAAATGTCAAAATAGAAATGTCAGCCAAGGCAAAAACCTGATAAAAAATGAATTTATATGAATGCTGTAAGTACAGAAAATGTTGCTTAGTGGAAAATTAATATCCAACTAGTGATAATTGTTTGCAGTTTGTGACAGCAACTATGTAAACTATTATAGACACGATGTCCTGGGATTTCCTGTGATTTTCTATGCAGAAGAACCACTCACCTTCTAACGACTCTAGTGTAGCTTGTGAACGTCATTGAGCAAAAAACGTTACACGTGCGTGTCCGTTAGAGTCTCAGCTTTTCAATAGTTTGTAGTTCAAACCCTTCTGACTCTACGACATTTTTATAAAAAAGACCCAGCTCATGGCCTCTTTGGGATCCTACATTGTCTTACAAACACCGATCTAGGTCAGCCCCTGTTAATCACACAGACCAATTGTACAACCCAGAAGTCTGTAGCTCAAACACACAATGTTTAAACAGGGTTAGAAGACCTAAGTCACACTGGCGAGACAGTGGGACTAATATAACTTATGACATCAAAGCAGTATGACATTGTTTGGCTTGCTTGTATGACATTAAAGCGATATTTATAATAATCCTCAACTTCTCATCTTTCAAAACACATTGAGTCCTCTTAATTTACAGCATTTCCCTCACTCAGACAACAAACAAAATTCTACATTTGCCCAATTAGTGGGTTCTTTAACAAGGTACTGAGTAAAGAGTCTGAATACTTATGTAAATGTCATATTTATGTTTTTCATTTTTAACAAATTAGCAAACATTTCTGAAAACCTGTTTCTACTTTGTCATTATGCGGTATTGTGTGCAGATTTATGAGGGGGAAAAAACAGTTTAATACATTTTAGAAGAGGCTGTAACCCGAACAAAAAGTGGAAAAAGTCAAGGGGTTTAAATACATTCCGAAGGCACTGTATACTATAGTAATCACTGTAGTGTTTTTGTTTTTTACATTACCGTAGTATTCACTGAAGTGTTTTTGCTGTCTGTATAATACCTAAGTAATAATGCCCAAGGGGGTGTGGTAAATGGCAAATACACTCTGCCATGGCTAAGGGCTGTTCGTAAGCATGACACAAGGTGAATAGCCATATACCACAAACCCCCGAGGTGCCTTATTGCCATTATAAACCAACGTAATTAGAAGAGTAAAAATGAATTGTTTGTCATAACCGTGGTATACGGTCTGATATACCACGGCTGTCAGCCAATCACGGACAAACTGAAATGGTCCACCCATACAGACAGCGTGGTGAAGAAGGCGCAACAGCTCCTCTTCAACCTCAGAAGGCTGAAGAAATTTGGCTTGTCACCAAAAACACTCACAAACTTTTACAGATGCACAATCGAGAGCATCCTGTCGGGCTGTATTACTGCCTGATACGGCAACTGCTCCGCCCATAACCGTTAGGCTCTCCAGAGGGTAGTGAGGTCTGCACAACGCATCACCGGTGGCAAACTACCTGCCCTCCAGGACACCTACACCACCCGATGTCACGGAAAGGCCAAAAAGATCATCAAGGATAACAACCACCCGAGCCACTGCCTGCTCACCCCGCTATCATCCAGAAGGCGAGGTCAGTACAGGTACATTAAAGCTGGGACCGAGAGACTGAAAAACAGCTTCTATCTCAAGGCCATCAGACTGTTAAACAGACATCACTAACATTGAGTGGCTGCTGCCAACAAACTGACTCAAATCTCTAGCCACTTTAACAATAAAAAATGGATGTAATAAATGTACCACTAGTCATTTTAAACAATGCCACTTTATATAGTGTTTACATACCCTACATTACTCATCTCATATGTATATACTGTACTCTATACCATACTGCATCCTGCCTATGCCGGTCGGCCATCCCTCACCAATATGTACAAATTCTTATTAATTCCTTTACACTTGTGTGTATAAGGTAGTTGTTGTGAAATTGTTAGATTACTTGTTAGATATTACTGCATGGTCAGAACTAGAAGCACAAGCATTTCACTAAACTCGCGTTAACATCTGCTAACCATGTGTATGTGACCAATACAATTTGATTTGATTTGATTTAAACAGCATTCAGGGCTTGATACCTCAGTTTATAGTACACTCCAATCTCATCATTAAGCTGGAGGCCCTGGGTTTCAACCCCGCCCTGTTCGATTGGGTCCTGGATTTCCTGACGGGCCACCCCCAGGTGGTGAAGGTAGGGAACAACATCTCCACTTCGCTGATCTTCAACACTGGGGCCCCACAAGGGTGCGTGTTCAGCCCCCTCCTGTACTCCCTGTTCACCCCTGACTGTGTGGCCATGCATGCCTCCAACTCGATCATCAAGTTTGCAGACGACGGGCCTCCCAAGTGGCGCAGTGGTCTAAGGCACTGCATCGCATCACAGTGCTAGCTGTGCCACTAGAGATTCTGGGTTCGAGTCCAGGCTCGGTCGCAGCCAGCCTCGACCTGGAGACCCATGGGGCGGCACACAATTAGCCCAGCGTTGTCCGGGTTAGAGGAGGGTGGCAGGGATGTCCTTGTCCCATAGCGCACCAGCGACTCCTGTGGCAGGCCACTCGGAGTGTGGTGTCAAGAAAATAACCTCATACTCAATGTCATCAAAACAAAGGAGATGATCGTGGACTTCAGGAAGCAGCAGAGGGAGCGCCCCCCCTAAGCACATCGATGGGACAGCAGTGGAGAAGGTGGAAAGTTTTAAGTTCCTCTGCGTACATATCACGGAAAAACTGAAATGGTCCACCCACACAGACAGTGTGGTGAAGAAGGCACAGAAGGGACAGCGCCTCTCAAACTCAGGAGGATGAAGAAATGTGACTTGTCACCTAAAACCCTCACAAACTTTTACAGATGCGCAACTGGTGACCTAGAGGCCGGAGAGGGAGCACACATGACACATGTGATTAGCATGAGGTTGTAAGTAAGAAAAATATTTCCCATGACATAGACATGGCTGATATGGGCAGAAAGCTTAAATTATTGTTAATCTAACTGCACTGTCCAATTGACAGTAGCTATTACAGTGAAAGGATATCGTACTATTGTTTGAGGAGAGTGCACAATTATGAACTTGAAAATGTATTATTAAACCAATTAGGCACATTTGGGCAGTCTTGATACAACATTTTGAACAGAAATGCAATGATTCATTGGATCAGTCTAAAACTTTGCACATACACTGCTGCAGTCTAGTGGCCAAAATCAAAATTGTGCCTGGGCTAGAATAATACATTATGGCCTTTCTCTTGTATTTCAAAGTTGATGGTACAAAAAAACAAGAAAAAAACGCATGCTTTTTTCGTTGTATTATCTTTTACCAGATCTAATGTGTTATATTCCCCGACATTAATTTCACTATTCCACAAACTTCAAAGTGTTTCCTTTTAAATTATATCAAGAATATGCATATCCTTGCTTCAGGTCATGAGATACAGGCAGTTAGATTTGGGTGTGTCATTTTAGATGAAAATTTAAAAAAGGGTCAGATCCTTAAGAGGTTTTAAATCTACTGGGCACAGACGTCATTCAAAGTCTATTCCACGTTGGTTCAACATAATTTAATTGAAATGATGTGAAAACAACATTGATTCAACCAGTGTATTGTGTGTATTGTTGTGAAATGATTAGATATTACTTGTTAGATATTTCTGCACTGTTGGAGCTAGAAACACAAGCATTTTGCAACACCCGCAATAACATCTGCAAATACGTGTATGTGACCAATACAATTTGATTTGATTTGTGTGCCCTGTGGTGTGTTTCTCATGTCTGTTATACATTTGTTAACCCAAAATTGTGATAAAAATTATAACTTTATTGCAAATACCACTGGGAAATGAATTTGTTTCACCCATCTGTTTTATTTGTCACCAGTTGATCTTGTGTCTAGTACGTTGTGTGAAACTGACCACCTGACCTGCCAAGAGCAAAGGGAAAATTGTGATGGAAACTTGACTGTGAATACCAAATTTATTGCAAATGCCAGTGGGAAATGAATTTGTTTGACCCATCTGTTTTGTTTGTTACCAGTTGGGCTTGTGCCTAGTTAGGTGTGTGTAACTGACCACCTAACCTGACAAGAGCAATGCCTCGTTATTTTTGGACATATTGAAAAGTAACCTTTCTTCCACCATGTGTTCTTTCAGTCTTTTGATGATGTCCAAATATGATAGTTTTCAAATTCATAGTAACAAAATGGCCGCCATGCAATGTCTCACTGGCAAATTTCCTTAAAACTAACCTCTCTCCCACCTTCTCCTCCTTCCCTCAGCTACAGTAAAATCACGTAGCTGCAGCCATGCCGGAGTGTTCCACGTGGAAGGAGAAACTCGCTACTCATTGACCTTGGACCTAGCCAAGAAGCTGTGTGAGAGCCTGGGTATCACCATTGCCAGCAAGGAACAGGTCATCGAGGCCCATGCCCAAGGCCTAGAGACCTGCAGGTGAGGTCACACACCTGTCTTCATGATAACAGAGCCTCTGCTTAGGAACCGCAGGACATGCCGTATCAAAGAGTAAAGAACAGCTTTAAGGAAAGAGATCAGCAAGATGTTTCCCTGAGACTAGTGGTCCTGTTCCAATATTCACACTAGCATACCACTTAGAATCAAGCTACGTATGTATTGGACATGTGTTTGTGGTATACTAGTATGGCCATTGAAAAATACTTGTGAATCCCTTCTGTAAGTGTTTTTAAAAAATGTGGTAGGCTTATCACTCACTGAATGACGTTCTCTAAATCAAAAACACCCCTGTTGAAAAAGAAGCATAGACCAGCATATGATGGTAACTAGTGCTGGTTTTGCTGGTAATCAGCCTTCGTTGTGATTTTTGAAAAACATTTCGGCCATACTTAGCAGCTAAAAGCTGAATTGCAGTACACGGCACATACAAGTATCTCGAAACACTTTAAAAACAAAACAAACATTAAAAAAATATGAATGATGTGAGTATGCAGAAGGACTGGACTACTAAGTTCTCAGTACGTTACTTCACGCCTCCAACAGATGGAGAGACAGTCAATAGCACAAGGTTTGAGCAGAGGGAGGTGCAGGTGGTCAACAGGAGGAGCTGAGCAGTTAGATCAGGTCGTCCAGGGGCAGGCAGGTAGCTCAAAGAGTCTCCCCATCTGTCTTCTCTGTAGTGGTAGGACACTTGTAGAATGAGATGCAGTTTGCATTTTAGCTCCACATGCAGGATTCAGTCCACACATCAATTCGGAGAAATACTCTTGAGTAATGAATTCCTCACTGCCAACTTGTCATGGCACTGTAGTCCCACTCTTGGATCGAGACCGTAGAAACATCCCAATGTAGGCCAATGTACTGAAATCAAAACAGCTTGTAACTAGCATTATTTACTTGCCAACTTTCAAAAGCTGGTTTGCAATTAAATCTTGGGAAGGAGGTTTTGTTTGTTTATCCAGACTAAATCTATACACATGTGGCTATTCAAAAACAAAAAGAAAGTAAAATGATTAATTAAAAAAAGTGTAAATATTTCCATATTTAGAAAATATACATGGGCTCTCTGCCTAGGCTGCCAATAGAGTGCCATGGCAACTGTACAACTTATGCTGGTGAAGTTGATATGCTGATGACCAGTACTAGCTGGTCACCAGAAAAACCAGCACCAAAGTGCCTAATTATTTAAGACAATATAATACATATCAAAAGGCCTGCAAATCACATTATGCTGGCTTACAAAGTGATGTTTCATTCCTATTAGTATCCAGACAGAGTGGGGATATCCAACAATTGAAACTGTTCAGTATGGGTTAGGATGATGAATAATTGAGACTACCTAAACATCTAAACTGGACAACCATTTCAGTAACGGTGCATTCAATCCAACTAACAGATTGGATTCGTTTGGAAACATTTATGTAATTTTTCTTTGTGTAGCATAAAACTAACAAATCAATCAATGTACATGCAAAAACACAGATATTGAATAAAAAAAATTAAAAAATCTAACTGCAATAGAGGATTCTGGGAAATATGATAATGATGGGCGTGGTTTTACCAGCTAGACCATGCTGGTCAGACCAGCTTGACCAACTAGACCATGCTTGACCAGCATGGACAAGCTTGGTCACCAGCATACCAGCATCACCAGCATATCAGCATGAGCTGGTCACCAGCATCAACAGCTTGACTAGGTAGTCAGACAGCCTTACCAGCTAGATCATGCTAGTCAGACCAGCACTGACCAGCATAGACCAACATGGACCTTTCGGTTTCGGGGGGTTTTGCAGGGAAAACGGTAATGGTCAATAAATTGTATGATTACGGAGCCCTGTATGGTGTTCCTTATCTCAACTTAAACACTGCTAGCAGTATTGATTTATTGTGTCAATATAAATGATTGTTTACCTTAATTGACATTTAATCTCCTATTTAGATCAAGTACAAGGACACACCGAAAATAAAAAGTATTGTGTTATCTTGCTTCACCTCTACTTTAACTACATACTTTTTTGCCTATATTTGACATATTTCTTAAGTATTGCTGATAATTCTGTGGTGTAAGCTACAAACATTCTAAAGCTAATGGCTAACATACTATAGCAATTGGATCTTAAATTCTATTTGCCATTTGATTCTAGATATGGTTGGATCAGCAACGGAAACACCACCATCCTCAGACAAAAGGCTCGTGTTAACTGTGCAAACAACACCACTGGGGTCTTCTTCCATCATGTCTCTCCGGAACAACCCTTTGATGCCTTCTGTTTCAATGCATCAGGTGAGTTTTTATTTTTTCATTGTTCATATTGACCAGGATCTGGCTTCCCAAAAGTATGTTAATGCTAAGATAATTGTTAGAACCTTTGTAGGAGCTGTAACGGCTTTCTTCCTGGGATGAAGGAGAGGACCAAAATGCAGCGCAGTTAGTGTTCAACATGTTTAATATAATGAACACTTACAACAATACAAAAACAACAAATGTGAAAAACCGAGACAGTCCTATCTGGTGCAGACCACAAACACAGAGACAGGAAACAACCACCCACAATCCCCAACACAAAACAAGCCACCTATATATGATTCTCAATCAGGGACAACGATTGACAGCTGTCTCTGATTGAGAACCATATTAGGCTGGACACAGAAACAGACAAACTAGACACACAACATAGAATTCCCACCCAGCTCACGTCCGGACCAACACTAAACAAGCAAAACACATAAGAACTATGGTCAGGACGTGACAGGAGCATCGTTAATTCTCAGAGCTGTTTCTCCAAACTATTGTAACTTAAGTTGAACTTGAAAACACTCATTAATTACCAACTGCCTCAGACCACTTATAGAACAGTGCGTTAATAGATGCTTTTTTGCCCTTTGTTTTATTGTCGTATGAAGCTGGTCTTCTTTTTAAACAATCTTTATTAAGAGTTGTCATTATATTGCGAGGATCTGCAGTTTTATCCGAATTTTTGTTCTGTTTTGTCCTCCGTTATTTGAGTGATTTATACACAGAAGATCTCCGCGAAACATAGAGACAATGAGATGACTGCAATCAAAAAATATACATACATTATAGGATACATAGCACATAGGCCTATATATTTAACTCATATTAAAATCTATTTCATGTTCAACCGAGTTCTATTTTGCTAATTGTAGGCTATTGTCTGTAATTTTTCAGTATATGTTTCATGATGTGTAAAAACAAATGTGCGCAATGATGTCCCAAATCTGTGATTTAGTGCATTATTAATGGGAAGCATTAGAAAAAGCAGCAATATTAGCAGCCATATAAGTGATAATATTTCTCTAGGAGCTGATCCGTCGTCAGTAAGTAATTCCAATGTTATGGGAAGATTTGAATGGAGAAAGCTCATCCAAGATTAGCGCTGCCTTTCTCCCGATCCTACCAGTATCGACACATGCTCCAACAACGCACTTAGGGAAAGTTCTCCCTATGTGTTGATTTGAGAAATGCATGTGTCGTCCGGAAACTGGGCCTAGTTTTGGCACAATGATCCCTTAAAACACACATAAATCTTAATGACTCTTGCCATCCTCGCCATTCTTAGAACTTGGACTATAATATATGCTGAAGATAATTACACATTTGTGCTATGTTTCTCATCCCTGATCCCAACCTCTGTTTTTGACAGATTTGGCTGACAAGAACTGTGATGCGGCCACCAACCTTGATTCAACAGGACCAGAGAGTGTTCAGGTGACAGATGTAGACCTTGCTTCAGATGCTGCAGGTCAGTCCTGTCTTTTTCACCAGTCACGTCATCAACACCACAATCAATAGAATCATCAAAATCATAACCTTTTCCGTCACCTCTGTATTTCATACAGTATGCCATTCCGCGGCTACACTTTGATTTATTAGGATCCCCATTAGCCAATGCCAATAGCTACTGTCTTACTAGGGTCCGACACATAACGAAAAGACATTCCAATTTAACATGTAGTGTGTGTGCGTGTATATCAGTTACACATACGGTACATACACACAACAAGTAGGTCACATGGGGGAGAGGCAGTGTGCCATGAGCTGTTGCTTTACTTGTTTTTTGAAACCAGGTTTGCTGTTCACTTGCGCTATAGACAATGGAAGGGAGATTCTTATTTTTTATTTAACCTTAATTTAACTAGGCAAGTCAGTTAAGAACAAATTCTTATTTTCAATGACGGCCTAGGAAAAGTGGGTTAACTGCCTTGTTCAGGGGCAGAACAACAGATGTTACCTTGTCAGCTCGGGGATTTTATCTAGCAACCTTTCGGTTACTGGCCCAATGCTCTAATGCACTAGGATACCTGCCGCCCCAGATTCATGCACTCATGGTTCTGTATAATACTGTATGTTTCCTTGAATGTGTTCTGGACCTGGGGACTTTGAATAGACCCCTGGTGGCATGGCTGGTGGGGGAAGTGTGTGTATCAGCGCTGTGTGTAAGTTGACAAACAATTTGGAATTTCCAACACAGTAATGTTTCTTATAAAAACAAGAAGTGACGCAGTCAGTCTTTCCTCAACTCTTAGCCAAGAGCACCTGGCATGCATAGTATTAATATTAGCCCTCTGATTACAATGAAGAGTTCGACGTGTCGCTCTGTTCAGGGCCAGCTGCAACTTAACTAGGTCTTTCTTTGCAGCACTTGACCATATGACTGGACAATAATCAAGATAAGAAAAAACTAGAGCCTGCACGACTTGCTTTGCGGAGTGTGGTGTCAAAAAAGCACAGCATCTCTTTATTACAGACATACTTCTCCCCATCTTTACAACCATTGAATCTATATGTTTTGACCATTACAGTTTACAATCTAAGGTAATACCAAATATTTTAGTCTGCTCAACTTGTTCAACAGCCACACCATTCATTTCCAGATTCAGCTGAGGTCTAGAACTTAGGGAATGATTTGTACCAAATATAATGCTCTTAGTTTTAGAGATGTTCAAGACCAGTTTATTATTGGCCACCCATTCCATAACCTCTCTGGGATATGTGGGACGCTAGCTTCCCAACTGGCCAACATCCAGTGAAAATGCAGAGCGCCAAATTCAAATAAATTACTATAAAAAAAAAATTCCCCAGAAATCACACATGCAATACACCAAATTAAAGCTACACTTGTGAATCCAGCCAACGTGTCAGATTTCAAAAAGGCTTTACGGCGAAAGCAAACGATGCTATTATCTGAGGACAGCACCCCAGCAAACAAACATATACAATCATATTTCAACCCTCAAGGCGCGACACAAAACGCAGAAATAAAGATAGAATTCATGCCTTATCTTTGACGAGCTTCTTCTGTTGGCACTCCAATATGTCCCATAAACATCACAAATGGTCCTTTTGTTCGATTAATTCCGTCGATATATATCCAAAATGTCCATTTATTTGGGCGTTTGATCCAGAAAAACACCGGTTCCAACTCGCGCAACATGACTACAAAAGTTACCTGTAAGCTTTGTCCAAACATTTCAAACTACTTCCTAATACAACTTTAGGTATTTTTTTACGTAAATAATTGATCTAATTTAAGACGGGATATACTGTGTTCAATACCGGAGGAAAACAATGTGTAGCGAGCCTCTGTGTAACGTGCCTCTAACAATGATTACACTTCCCTCTAGTCTCGTTCTGAACAGTGCTACTTCTTAATTTCTCAAAGGAAAAACCTCAACCAATTTCCAAAGACTATTGATATCCAGTGGAAGCAATAGGAACTGCAAGAAAGTCAATTGGAAATCTGGATTCCCAATGAAAACACATTGAAAAGAGAGTGACCTCAAAAATAAAAAAAATCTGAATGGTTTGTCCTCTGGGTTTTGCCTGCCAAATAAGTTCTGTTATACTCACAGACATGATTCAAACGGTTTTAGAAACTTCAGAGTGTTTTCTATCCAAATCTACATAATAATACACATATCTTAGCTTCTGGGCCCGAGTAGCAGGTAGTTTAATTTGGGCACGCTTTTCATCCAAAATTCCGAATGCTGTCCCTTATCTTAGAGAAGATAACAAACTGTAACTCTTTGTAAAGGTTATCAGTGACTTCATTAGCTGTGGTTGCATTAGCTGTGGTTGCTGATGTGTACATGGTTGAATCACCAGCATATATGGACACACATGCATTGTTTATTGCCAGTGGCAGTTCACTGGTCAAATTAGAAAAGAGTAGATAGCCTAGAGAACTGCCCTGTGGTACACAACACTTTACATGTTTGACATTAGAGACGCTGTAAAGGGTGCGTGCTGGTGTCAGGGAAGTCAGGCGCAGGAGAACAAACTTGGTATAAATGGAGTCGTTTAATAAGTAACATATACAAAAATAATGAAAGTGGGTACAAAACCTGTCACACACCAGAATATAATAAGCACCAATACATGCAACAAACAATCACCGACAAGGACATGAGGGGAAACAGAGGGTTAAATACACAATATGTAATTGATGGGATTGGAACCAGGTGTGATGGAAGACAAGACAAACCCAATGGAAAATTAAAAATGGATCAGTGATCTCTAGAAGGTTGGTGACGTCGACCGCCGAACACCGCCCGAACAAGGAGAGGGACCGACTTCGGCGGAAGTCGTGACAGACGCTTCCATTAAAGAAAACCCTCTGAGTTCTATTAGATAGATAGCTCTGGATTCCCAATATGGCAGAGGTTGAAAAGCCATAAAACATACATTTTCTCAACAACAGTTTATGGTCAATAATATCAAAGTATGCACTGCAATCTAACAGTACAACTCCCACAATCTTCTTATTACCAATTTCTTTCAACCAATCATTAGTCATTTGAGTCAGTGCCGTACATGTAGAGTGCTCTACTCTATAAGCATGCTGAAAGTCTGCTGTTAATTTGTTTTCAGCAAGCTGATAGGTCTGCAGTTAGAACCAGTAAAGGCCGCTTTACCACTCTTAAGTAGCGGAATGACTTTGGCTTCCCTCCAGGTCTGAGGACAAAGACTTTCTTCTAGGCTCAGATGAAAGATATGACAGATAAGAGTGGCTATAGAGTCAGCTACCATCCTCAGTAGCTTTCCATCTAAGTTGTCAACGCCAGGATGTTTGTCATTACTGATCGATAACAAAACATTTTCCTCCTCTCCCACACTAACTTTACTAAATTCAAACTTGCAATGCTTTTGTTGTTGGCATTTCCCGCCTAAGGTTTGCCCACTTTGCCAATGAAGTAATCATTAAATTAATTGGCAACATCAACATCTTATTAGTTGAAAGATGGAGTTGAATTTGTCTTTTTGCCCACTATCTAGTAGTAAGTAAGCCTTGGACAAGTAAGGATTATCTAAGCCAGAACGGCCCATAGGGGCAGGAGCCTATGTCCTGATTCTGTAGCATATGGCAGCTTGATGTACAAGTATAGCCCCTGGACAGGGCCTACACTATCTTCCTCTGGATTTTTGACAGAACGGATTTCCTCAGATATTCACTACTAGGATGTCCGAGAGAATGCCAAGAGTGTGCAAAGCTGTCATCAAGGCAAAAGGTGGCTACTTTAAAGAATCTAGAATATGAAATATCTTTTGATTTGTTGAACACTTTTTTGGTTAGTACATGATTCCATATGTGTTATTTCATAGTTTTGATGTCTTCACTATTATTCTGCAATGTAGAAAATAGTACAAATTAAGTAAAACCCTTGAATGAGTCGGTGTGTCCAAGCGTTTGACTGGTACAGAATATCTCTGGTCTGTTTTTCACACAGGCCCTGAGGATGGAGCCCAGCCTGAGGCCACCGTCAACCCCGATCCTGACACCCAGGACACCACCTCCGCCCCTGGAGAAAAGGGAGCAGAGAGCACCACTGAGGTAATGGAAGCAGTGGACACAGACCAGCCTGCACCCACTGAGGCCAGCCCAGTAAACCCAACAGCATGGGCTGAGGATGATGCTTCAGAAGGGGCAGCCACAGAAAGCTCTGTCATTAAAGAGCAGGTTGAGGGAAATGAGACCCAGGAAGCCAGCCCCACGGAGCACCCTGTGATGGTCACTGAGATGGAAGAAACCACTGTGTCTGGGATGTTGCCTTCTGCCTCAGAGGAGGAGGGGGCCTCTTCTATGGCACCAGCTGTTAAAGAGCCAGGAGAACCACAGGGCCGGGCCAGAGAGGAGGATTTACAGGAGGAGGTGGAGGTACAAGGTAAGGAAAGACTGTTTGTAACATACATAATATTACATACATAATGCTGTTTTTTGCTTTGTCGTTCAGTTTGGTATCTTGAAAAAAATGCTGACAATTCATTTCAATAAAATAGCACACTTTAAAATACAAATACATCTCAAGTAAATCATCTCTCATGTCAGAACAGTAAAACATAACATTCATAAAACATGTTTGTCATAGGATGTTTGTCATAGGATGTTTGTCATAGGATTGCTCTGACAGGATGACAGCTCACCACCACAAAGCTTCCCCTGAGCCTAAGAAAAAGCTGTTTCAATACTCAAGTGCAGAATTTTCAAAGGGTAGAATGTCCTTTTGTACATTAATGCATTGCTTTTGGCAAAATGTTGAACTAGCAACCTTTGTCCAGTCAGTGTTATCACCTGTGAGAGAGCGAATTTATGTGAATACCTTATGTTATTTTTAGTGCTACATTGATATTGGTTACTGCATTGTTGGGTTTGGAGCTTCCAAGAAAGGCATTTCACTGTACTTGTGCACGTGACATTAAAACTGAAATATTTATATACATGAAGGTGTTCTTCTTTAGACACTTGGTGACACCCCAGCGAGAGAAACGTGGTGGGCTGTGGTTAGGAAGCCTAAACTAAAGACACACTCTATGATTATTTCAAATAGCACGTCAAATAGCACGTTTAGCCTAATATAAATATACTTTGACGACTTTTATTCCAACAAAAAAACACCAACAAAAACATAGACAAATCTCCACGATGAAACTTTAATACTATGACATGAATCTATATAAGAAAACAAAATATCCTGAAAGTTGTACAAGACTTTTACAGATGTATCAACGAAACATCTTCAGTTCTACTGAACGGATCAACGCCATGTAAGAACTGGTCTTGCCAGAATCACTAAAACACATCACTATAATATCACTTCTCTTCTCTGTCCGTACTGGACTTTTCTACTGTTTCCAAGGCGACTCAAACATTTAGTGCTTTGAAGGTGATTCATTTAATCATATGAATCTCTAAATATACATCTGCATGCTCGTCATTCTCCTTAAAACTTCTGTCAGGATGCATTATCATGCAATCTCTAATACAGTCTTCTATGACTTTCCTCTGCAGCTGAGATGTTAAAAGTTCATATTAAAAAAGTGAAGAGCAGAACTAACACCATATTTACCTGTTGAAACTGAATGACTTTTTGACATTTAGAACTATCCCTAACATTTTCTTGAGAAGGATTCTTGTAACAGATGGCCGACCACCCACACACAACAAAGTTTGGTCCGACTCTGGAAAGTTAGAGAACTAACCTCGCCCCCTGGTGTTGGGGTGTGAAAATGATTGTGGATTAAAACTCAGAACTCTCACTTCAATTTCAACTGTTGTTTGTGGCTCACTATGTTTGGGCATTTAGTGTTATATAGGACATATGGTAACAGTTCTAAAAGCTATACCCCACTTTATAGAAACCTTCTCAAGTGCAAGGATTCATTTGTATTTACATAGTCCGCTCTGGTTGCTGAAATAAGAAGCTAGAATCAAAACAGTAAAGCTGTATTTTAATTACACTCAGATTCATGAAAACATATTCCATAGAGACTTGAAAGTTTGTCTTTCTGTGCGTGTCCTCTGAGGAGTTTGTTTGAAGAGGTCTCCCCCTGTTGTGACCAGATAAGGGAGAGGGAGAAAGAGAGGAACACTACTGACAGTGTCACAGAATGACTCTTCCTCACAACTCTGAGTCTGCACTGGCTCAAATTCTCAATGCTTTACGTGACCTCTCTCTGCATAAATGGTTTAATGTAAACTGTTTATAGTACTGCTGTGCAACACTGAGCTATATATTCATCCTGATTAGTGAAACCCAGGTTGGGTTATAAAATAACATCTGCTGCCTCACTAGCTTTTATTATGTGAATTATATCACATTATGGTTGGATTCTTATTATTGCATTTTTTTCTGTATTTTGAGACAGTTTCTAAGTGGTAGAGAGGACGACAGTAGGAAGGGTGGAAATGGGAGTTGATCCGGTTCCGGCAGAGGACATAGGCCTATTTCTATGGGGAATAGCTCCCCATTCAACCAAATCATGCACTACCTTTCCACCAGAGCCCTGTGTGAGGAATATGGTGACATTGATTTACCCTATGAGATAGAATCTCAGATCAAAAATCACGACCTGTTCTGTGACTGGTTAAAGTTATGGGCAGTGTATTACATTGCTCTCTTTATTCCACTTGGCACAATGTCACTTACTCATCAATAATTCATAAATCACGTTATAATATTCCATGAACAGATTCACGCAGGTGACCAAATTACTCAAGATTTTACTTCTGGGTTACATAGACAAATCACTTTTCAATTAAATGTTGGCATTCACTCTCAGGTTCCAACTCTCAGGTTCCAACTCTCAGGTTCCAACTCTCAGGTTCCAACTCTGCCCCAAAGGAACAGTTCTGCATTTCTTAGTATGTTCGGTGCATTCCACAGCTAATAAATCTGCCCTATAGTAGCACATGATTCCTGGTCATCAAATGATTATATTCATGACATGATTCCTGAAGTTGGCATCTACGTGTAAACCATGTGTGAGACGTTCGAGATGTTTGTTTAACACTGTCTCTCCCTGTTATCCCCATAAAGCCTCCACGCAGCCCATTCCTAATGGGAAGATGAATCCAGGTATGGGAGCAGACCCTACTCCAGCTGGGCAGGAGATCAATAGCACATCAAGTGAGTGGCCCACTACCCCTAATAACGCTACTACATGGATGGGCATGCGGCCCACTGCCCACCTTTTGAAGGCCCTCATATTGTTTTACTCCAGTCGGGGGTCTCAACTTCCTGTTGCGAGTTTGAATAGTAGACTACACAAGGTGCAATTTCGAAATGTGCGTTGTGCATCAGCAGTCTTCCTCTTGTCATGTCAGTCACTGATAGTCACTTAATTAGCACATGTCAGCTAACATTAGTTTAGGGGCCAGCAATCTAAACTTGTAGTTATCAAGGTCAGATTACCGCCTGGGGGGGCCCTATTGATTTTGTTAGTCATTCACAGTCAGATATCAAATTAAAAACAGCTCACTTTCCTCTCCACCCATGGTAAAATGAGTAATGGGCAGTTGGCGGGTGGGGGTTGGCGGCAGCGGCACAACTGCGGCCCCTCATGATGAGGTCAGATCTTTTGTAACCCCCCCTCCATCAAAGTTGCCAATCCCTGCTCTACTAGTAGTAATAATACGATTACTGTACATGACATTAGTGATCCATGTAATAATGTTAATGTCATTTTAATGGATTATATGGTTTAATGGATTAATAATGGAGAAAATAATTACATCTACATAGCGCTTTACAAATCACATTGTATGAGGGTACACATTAAGAGGCATTTGCTACACGTCATTCAACTTTTATCATTATGTTCCTCTGTGCAGATTTGCTGATCATTGTGGTAGTGCTTGTGGCACTGGTTGCTATTCTCCTCACGTGTGTTGTTGTGGTCAAGTATAAGAGGTAGGTCTCACTTCAGCAGTCCGAATTCTGGTCGGAAAATCTCTCTCTCTGTTAGCTGGTAACAGCAACCTAATGTGTACACTGTTCCCTCTCTCTGTCTGTTAGCTGGTGCGGTCAGCAGCAGACCCTGATGATCACCAACAAGGATGGGAATGAGGGTAACGGTGCGGCGGCGTCAGTGGCTAGCTCCCGTGCCCAGGAGAGAGAGCAGGAGATGGTGACCCTGATGAATAAAGAGAAGATCCAGGAAAACGGAAACACGGAGGAGTTCACCGCCATCACACTGGAGGAGTCCCCAGAGAAAGAACAGCTAGCGTGAGACAGTAGAGGAGGAGGAGAGTGAGAGAGGCAGAGAGTGTGGGAGGGAGAGAGTGAGGGAGTGAGTGAGTGAGTGAGTGAGTGAGTGAGTGAGTGAGGGAGTGAGGGAGTGAGGGAGTGAGGGAGGGAGGGAGTGAGTGAGTGAGTGAGTGAGTGAGTGAGTGAGTGAGTGAGTGAGTGAGTGAGTGAGAGAAGAACAGGTATGGGGGTCATGACACAGGGGCAGGACTAGAGAGAGGCTGGCTGGGATGGAGATGGACACTTTGGCCTGGTACCAAGCAGACGGACACGCTGAACATACCAGCTGGGGTTGGGGTGGTTGCTTTGTAAATGGAAGGGGTGGGTAATGCTGTATTGATTCTGTTTGTTGTTGTATTCTGGTGAGCATGGCTGGTTTGCCCCACCTACTTTTTACTAAGGTTCAACATCTGAAACTGGACCGACCCTTTCCCTGTCTGTAAGATGGGCTAGATAGTCCATAAAACCAAGACGAGCAAAATGATGATTTATAGCCTCCTATGTCACGGTGGTTAGAATGGGATAGTTTCCAGACCCAGGGTTTGGACTGAATTTTCAACAGCAGGGGTGTCAACCCAGGCTTCTGGAAAGACACAGAGATACAAACCTGTTGATATTCACCCCTGCCTTTCAATCAGGGTCTAATCTAAATCTGAGAAAATCATACTGGCTTCTCTAGCCAATAGGTACCATTAATTAATCATTTGAGTGCCAGGTTGAAATGAACCCTGCAGACCCTAGATAACTGGAGGTTGACAATGACAACCCTGATCTAAAGCCTGATGTATGCTTTTCTCTAAGTGGAGATGTTGATGGTGTGTGTGTGTGTGTGTGTGTGTGTGTGTGTGTGTGTGTGTGTGTGTGTGTGTGTGTGTGTGTGTGTGTGTGTGTGTGTGTGTGCGTGTGCGTGTGCGTGCGTGTGCGTGTGTGTGTGTGTGCGTGTGTGTGTGTGTGCGTGTGCGTGCGGAGAGATAAAGTGCGTTCATAAAGTTACAGGGATATAGGTGGGAGTTTTAAAGGTGGGGGATAGAGGGGCTTGGATGCCCTCTAAGTTCAATAGGAGATTCAGGTTTGAAGGACATTGTTGATAATGTGTCACTCAAAGCCTTTGAGGCATTGGGTTGGAAAATAGACACACGAACCCGCACACTCACAGAAATGTGAAAACTAAACAGATGTGGGTGGATAATTTGGCTCAATGTTCATTGTTTCTGATGATGGGTAAATGTGTGATGTTGTGGCCCACTGATGTCGTTTCTTTTGATATTAACCTTGTGTATATTTCACTTGTTTCCTGTGGATTGGGGTTTTATTTTGTTTTTACAAGAAAACACAATATTACTATTTAAATTTGTGCAGTTTGGATATTATTATTATTTTTTGCTTCTGTAAATAATGTATGGATATTATTCCAAATGGCTTAGAAATAGTGGTCAATCATCTTTTTGGCATGCACATGCCCTTTAATGATTAAAGAAAAGCTGCCATATTTGAGTTATTTAATCAAATGCAGAATTTAAGGAGGTGTTCAGTTGTGATAGAGCATTTGCAGTAGAGTGGATATTGTATGAATCAACTTGATGTACAGTATTCAAGACTGTGCATTTTAAATACCTTTATTATGATGTCAATTAACATGGTCTGTATACATGATTAAGTCATGTTGGATAGCACACAGGATTGTATGGAATATCAATAGCTTTCGGAGAAATGTAGCAATGCTCAGATTTGGATGTTGGGGTTCACATATATTGTACCATATAATTCACTTCATACTATATTGACAGAAGCGTGCAGTCTACAATGACCTGCATTGTGTAGTAATGCATTAAACTGTGATGAATATCATCCAATGGCACCTAACAGATAGAGCCCTAGGAGTGCTGGAGCACCTGCCCTTTTGCCCTCCTATGAAACATGTTCCCTTTTGATTGGTGGTGTTTTTAAAAACTAGTTTATTTTTCTCACTTGTAACTTTAAATGCAATGAATTTCTTATAAAAGTAGATAATTTCTCATGAACTCATTAATCTTGAAAAAAAGTCCCCTGCCACCGGAACAGTGCATTGCTACGCATGTCGTCATCACATGCACAAGCTTCCAACCTGTTCTAATATTATATTACAATATGTAATATGCATAAATATTTGCAGTGTACAAACTTAACATGATAAACAGGAATTACATTTATGCTAAATGGTGGCCCAAAATAACTATCTGAAAGCCACGCTTCCAATAAGCCATGCCTCCAATCTGATAGGTTGCCACCTCCACAATATATTATTAAAAAGGTTCATAATTGAACCCCCCCCCATCACAAAAAGGTTCCGGCTTGAACCTTTAACACAAGGGTTCCTTGAAGACCCTTTTCAGTTGGAAAGGTTTGCCGGTGGGGCAACCCAAACGGTTGTTCCAGTCACCTTTACTTCTAAGACAGTACCTTAGCGCTGATCAGCTGATATAGCCTAACCACCCCAGGAGTAGTTCAGGCTAGCAAAGAAGTAGTGATTCTTTCTAACTTCCTTTCTGTTTTTTTTTGTAAAATGAAAAAAAAATTGAATCTGGCTACAGGAGCAGTAGATATGTATGAAGGGAATTAAGGTCAATTTTTTTATTTAACTTTGAACACCTGCCCCATCAAAGGTCTGTGCATTGCCCAGGCACCCAATAACAATTGTTAACTGCCAGCATAACAACCAATCTACAACCCTGAGGAGTGACTGCCTCCCTCACTGACAAAACTATTACAAATGACCAGGACACACAGATGTTACAGTAATGGGCAGTAAAGTAGAACTCCAAGAACAGTTCTGGATTGTAATTCTCTGGTTTCCTTTGTAACAAAGGAGCGGAGGCCATCTTGTTCTGTGGCTTTCCCTTTTATGTGCAGCAGATGGAGGGATCAAATCAAATCAAATGTTATTTGTCACATGCTTTGTAAACCACAGGTGTATATGAACAGTGAAATGATTACTTACGGCCCTTCCCAACAAAGCAGTTAAAAAATAGTAGAAATAATATAAAAATATAAAAATATTAACATGAAAATAAATGCACAATTAGTAACAATAACTTGTATGGTTGTGTGTGGGATGGGGGGTAATGAATGCATGTGTCTCTGGCCAGGAGCTCTGTGTCTCCATACTGATCCAGGTCCCAAAGTGCCCATTGCTCCACACATCTAAATGACTACATATTCATCTTTATGCTGAATCTTTCATTCGTAGGCAAATCACTTCTATGTGTGGTTGTGTGTGGGTATTGTGACAGTACATTTGTCATGCCTTTTGAGTAAGAGGCAACCGATTTGAATCACTCCTTGTGTCCCAAGTTTTTTGAGGGCTTTTTGCCTCCATTTTTGTTTGCTTTCATGTGATTCACTTTGAGAAAAATTTGTTAATAATTTAGTGTAGGAGTGTGATGAATTAACAAAACTTTGTTAATGATAAAGATTTGTAAAGTCATGGATGAAATAAATGTGTATAGAGGAAATTATTGATTGTGGTGTTCATTCAGTGAAAAAGGGTGAGAGAGGGAGAGAGGGAGAGAAAAAAATAGAGAGGGGACGGAGAGAAAATGTCTGAAGTGCTGCTCAGGAGCAGGAAGAAGTATGGTTGCCATGACATCCATGTCATCATGCAAGAGTATGTTTAACCTGTTGGGGATGGGGGCGCTGTTTAGACTATTTATGCTAATGTGGCTAATTTTTTAAACGGCTTCCCACAAAATCCTTGATCGTACAATATGCATATTATTATTATTATTGGATAGAAAACAGTCTATAGTTTCTATAGGAGTTGAAATTTTGTCTCTAAGTGGAACAGAGCCCATTCTACAGCAATTTCCCTGACATGGAGTCAGATTTGAGAAACGTTGGCCACTTTTCTGAAGTCATTTAAACGGGCACTGTCGTTGCTATGACTATACGGACACTTCTTACGTCTTCCCCTGGATGCCTTTACGTGATGACGATTCCAACGGGCTCGATTGCTCGTTCACAGGCCCTACAAATGAAAAAAACCTTTAGCTAGCAAGTCTTTTCTTGCTGCGTAACGCGCGTGGAAGACACCGACCCTCTCCTGTTCCAAGCATTAGTTTAGCCTGTTATATTTCTCCGGTCATCTTTTCACTCGTTATAGGAGTTACAAACATCACAAAGTAGTTAATTTAAAGCGTTTTATAGCAATTTATATCCGTTTAGTGCGATTTTGTGACATTTATTTTTGCAACGATGTGAAAAGTTGGACACGCTTTTCAGTTCATCCCGAACGTAGTTGACATTTCCACATGGCAAGAGGACAGCTTTCCACCAAAAGACGATTTCTCCCAAGAAAGGATCCTTTGCCCAAGATACTGATGGAAGAACAGCTCAAGGTAGGACATTTTTATTATGATAAATCGTGTTTCTGTCGAAACATTTTAGTGGCTTAGGACGCCATGTTTTTTGACGTAGCTTCGCTTGGCGCAAACTGTATTGAAAAGTAAGGATAAATTAAAAAATGTAATAACGCAATTGTATTAAGAATTAAATTGTCTATCAATCCCTGTCCACCCTATATTTTTTAGTCACGTTTATGAGTATTTATGTATAAGAGTAGATCACTGTCTAAGTGGCGCAAGGACGTTTTCTTTACCAGCTTGTCTACATTTCACATTGTCTAACCATGATTTTGGTGGCTAAATATAAACATTTTCGATCAAACTGTATATGCATGTTGTAATGTGATGTTACAGGAGTGTCATCGGAAGAATTCTGAGAAGGTTAGTGAAAAAATTAATATCTTTTGGCGATGTTGACTTTTATCGCTCACTTTGGCTAGAATCAATGCTGGGCTGCTAATTGCTATGTGCTAAGCTAATATAACGATTTATTGTGTTTTCGCTGTAAGACACTTAGAAAATCTGAAATATTGTCTGTATTCACAGGATCTGTGTCTTTCGATTCGTGTATGCTGTGTATTTTTACGAAATGTTTGATGATTAGTAGTTAGGTAAACATGTTGCTCATTGTAATTATTCTAGTCCATTTGTGATGGTGGGTGCAATTGTAAACTATGCCATATACCTGAAATATGCACTTTTTTCTAACAAAACCTATCCCATACCATAAATATGTTATCAGACTGTCATCTAATGAGTTTTTTTGTTGGTTAGGGGCTATAAATATCTTAGTTTAGCCGAATTGGTGATGGCTACTGGTGTTGGTGGACAAATAAAAGATGGTGGAATATGCTAATGTGTTTTTAGGTAATAGATGTACATCTTTACATATTGTGTCTTCCCTGTAAAACATTTTAAAAATCGGAAATGTTGACTGGATTCATAAGATCTGTGTCTTTCATTAGCTGTATTGGACTTTAATGTGTGAAAGTTAAATATTTTAAAAAAATATTTTTTTTGAATTTCGCGGCACTGGTTTTTCAGTGGGGGGGGGGGGGGTGTGCCGCTAGCGCCACGCTGATCCTAGACAGGTTAACCCAGGCAAGATAGAGAGACAACCAGACAAAGACAGCCATTTTGAAAGCTGGAAAGGGCATGTTCTTGTACGTGTCTGTGAGTTTGTGATTTAATTGTGAAAGGTTAAACCAGTCTCATATGGCTACACTTGAGCTAAGCCATCCAATATTCTAAAATAGGTAGGCTAAGTATTCTTGGTGACAATACAACACAAAAAATTGTGAAAGTTTACACAACCCTTGCACAATTTAAAATTAAATCTTCAAAGGGATTAAAGATTAAATGCAGCCTCAGGATATGAGGTCTCCAGTTTGCACATAGTCCAGTGTATTGTTTTTTTATGTGTTATTTCTTACATTGATACCCCAGGTAATCTTAGGTTTTATTACATACAGTCGGGAGGAACTATTGGATATAAGAGCAACGTCAACTCACCAACATTACGACCAGGAATACGACTTTGCCGAAGCGGATCCTCTGTTTTGCCCACCACCCAGGACAATGGATCGGATCCCAGTCGGCGACCCAAAACAACGACACCGTAGAAGGGGCAGACGGAGCGGTCTTCTGGTCAGGCTCCGTAGCGGGGCACATCGCGCACCGCTCCCGAGCATACTACTCGCCAATGTCCAGTCTCTTGACAACAAGGTAGACGAAATCCGTGCAAGGTTAGCCTTCCAGAGAGACATCAGAGACTGTAACGTTCTTTGTTTTACGGAAAAATGGCTCACTCGAGACACGCTATCGGAGTCGGTGCAGCCAGCTGGTTTCTTCACGCATCGCGGCGACAGAAACAAGCATCTTTCTGGTAAGGAGAAGGGCGGGGTGTATGCCTTATGATTAATTCCTCACAATCAAATGCCGACCGCATTATCTACCTAGAGAATTCTCTTCAATTATAATCACAGCCGCATATACCCCCCCCCCCCCCCCAAGCAGATACATCGATGGCCCTGAACGAACTTAAAATAACTGTAAACTGGAAAACTGGAAAACTGGAAACCACATATCCTGAGGCTGCATTTATTGTAGCTGGGGATTTTAACAAGTCTAATCTGAAAACAGGGCTGCCTAAATTCTATCAGCAAATCGATTGCGCAACCAGGGCTGGCAAAACCCTAGATCATTGTTATTCTAACTTCCGCGACGCATATAAGGACCTCCCCTGCCCTCCTTTCGGAAAAGCTGACCACAACTCCATTTAGTTGCTTCCAGCCTATAGACAGAAACTAAAACAGGAAGCTCCCGCGCTCAGGTCTGTTCAACGCTGGTCCGACCAATCGGATTCCACGCTTCAAGATTGCTTCGATCACGTGGACTGGGATATGTTCCACATTGCGGTGAACAACAACATTGATGAATACGCAGATTCGGTGAGCGGGTTTATTAGCAAGTGCATCGGTGATGTCGTACCCACAGCGTCTATTAAAACATTCCCAAACCAGAAACCGTGGATTGATGGCAGCATTTGTGCAAAACCGAAAGCGCGAACCACTCCTTTTAATCAGGGCAAGGTGACCGGAACATGACCGAATACAAACAGTGTAGCTATTCCCTCCGCAAGGCAATTAAAAATGCTAAGCATCAGTATAGAGACAAACTAGAGTCGCAATTCAACGGCTCAGACACGAGAGGTATGTGGCAGGGTCTACAGTCAATCACGAACTATAAAAGGAAAACCAGCCCCGTCGCGGACCAGGATGTCTTGCTCCCAGACAGACTAAACAACTTCTTTGCTCGCTTTGAGGACAATACAGTGCCACTGACACGGCCCGCTACCAAAACCTGGGGGCTCTCCTTCACTGCAGCCGACGTGAGCAAAACATTTAAACATGTTAACCCTCGCAAGGCTGCAGGCCCAGATGGCCTCCCCAGCCGCGTCCTCAGAGCATGCGCAGACCAGCTGGCTGGTGTGTTTATGGACATATTCAATCAATCCTTATCCCAGTCTGCTGTCCTCACATGCTTCAAGAGGGCCACCATTGTTCCTGTTCCCAAGAAAGCTAAGGTAACTGAGCTAAATGACTATCGCCCTGTAGCACTCACTTCCGTCATCATGAAGTGCTTTGAGAGACTAGTCAAGGACCATATCACCTCCACCCTACTTGACACCCTAGACCCACTACAATTTGTTTACCGACCCAATAGGTCCACAGATGACGCAATCGCAACCACACTGCACACTGCCCTAACCCATCTGGACAAGAGGAATACCTATGTGAGAATGCTGTTCATCGACTACAGCTCAGCATTTAACACCATAGTACCCTCCAAACTCGTCATCAAGCTCGAGACCCTGGGTCTCGACCCCGCCCTGTGCAACTGGGTCCTGGACTTCCTGACGGGCCGCCCCCAGGTGGTGAGGGTAGGTAACAACATCTCCACCCCGCTGATCCTCAACACTGGGGCCCCACAAGGGTGCGTTCTGAGCCCTCTCCTGTACTCCCCGTTCACCCACGACTGCATGGGCATGCACGCCTCCAACTCAATCATCAAGTTTTCAGACGACACTACAGTGGTAAGCTTGATTACCAACAACAACGAGACAGTCTACACGGAGGAGGTGAGGGCCTCTGAAAATAACCTCACACTCAATGTCAACAAAACAAAGGAGATGATCATGGACTTCAGGAAATAGCAGAGGGAGCACCCCCCTATCCACATCGACGGGACAGTAGTGGAGAGGGTAGTAAGTTTTAAATTCCTCGGCGTACACATCACGGACAAACTGAATTGGTCCAACCACACAGACAGCGTGGTGAAGAAGGCGCAGCAGCGCCTCTTCAACCTCAGGAGGCTGAAGAAATTCAGCTTGTCACCAAAAACACTCACAAACTTTTACAGATGCACAATCGAGAGCATCCTGTCGGGCTGTATCCCCGCCTGGTACGGCAACTGCTCCGCCCACAACCGTAAGGCTCTCCAGAGGGTAGTGAGGTCTGCACAACGCATAACCGGTGGCAAACTACCTGCCCTCCAGGACAGCTACACCACCCGATGTCACAGGAAGGCCATAAAGATCATCAAGGACAACAACTACCTGAGCCACTGCCTGTTCTCCCCGCTATCATCCAGAAGGCGAGATCAGTACAGGTGCATCAAAGCAGGGACCGAGAGACTGAAAAACAGCTTCTATCTCAGGGCCATCTCAAAAGCCATCACTAACATTGAGTGGCTGCTGCCAACATACTGACTAAACTCCAGCCACTTAAATAATGGAAAAATGTATGTAATAAATGTATCACTAGCCACTTTAAACAATGCCACTTTATATAATGTTTACATAGCCTACATTACTCATCTCATATGTATATACTGTACTCTATACCATCTACTGCATCTTGCCTATGCCGTTCTATACCATCACTCATTCATATATTTTTTTATGTACATATTCTTATTCATTCGTTTACACTTGTGTGTATAAGGTAATTGTTGTGAAATTGTTAGGTTAGATTACTCGTTGGATATTACTGCATTGTCGGAACTAGAAGCACAAGCATTTCACTAAACTCGCATTATCTGCTAACCATGTGTATGTGACAAATAAAATGTGTTTTGATTTGTTGTTCCTTGAGAGCTGTCGCGGTGGCGGCTTGGATGTGGGGGGATATACACGTCAGAGACGATGACCGAAGAAAATTCTCTCGGGAGGTAATGCGGTTGACATTTTATGGTGAGGTATTCGAGATCAGGACTTTCACCACTTTTCCATGGAGTTCTTTCTTCCTGTCTGCACGATAGACAGAGAACCCCGCTTTGGACTTCTGAAGATTTTTTCAATTTTCTCTTTGAAATTCTATGCAGAAAACAAAAATCAAAACATTGTTAACTGAGCTGAAGTGTTTATCATATTCTTCTGTGCATCAGTCTTAAAACTTCTTATGGGCAGGTGGGACGGTAGCGTCCCACCTCGACAACATCCGGTGAAATTGCAGAGCATGAAATACAGAAATACTCATAATAAACATTCATAAATCGTTTTGTTCAGTAATCCACTGGCTCAGAGGCGGTTACAACAGGCAGACGAATAGATCCAAATAGTGTACGGTTAAATAAAAGTGAAAAAAAATTATAAATACAAAACAGCAGGGATTTTCTCTCTGTAGAGATTTTCTTTATGCATCACCTGCTTTAAAATGTAAGTATTATGTGTGTCATGATGGTGGTTTGTCTTCTGTTGTTTGCACTGTGGTTTTAGGTTTAAACTTTAACCTGGTTTAGGTGTGTGGCAGGTGTATTGAATTATGGAGAAGTGTCAATCAGTTTACACCAAGTGTGCTCACCTATCATTCAATTGATATTGTTACTCCTGTGTATAGAGTTTTCTGTTTGTCCTCCAGTTCGTATGTTTGGCTTGTCTTTAATGCTAGAAATGCAGAGCAATACAGTAAATTAAGGAAATGTGTCCATACTACTTATTCATTTTCATCAATACAATAATAATTCATCACCTTTGTTACGCTTTTGTTAAGTTTTGTACCGGTATCAATCTATTTCTCTATATTAATCTGTCTATGTCTCGAGCTCTATCTCAATGGAGATGTGGGGGAAGGACACTCATAATTACTGAGCTTTAATTGGAGAAGCACCACAGAGACAGGGGTCCAGTAGAGCCAGAGCAAAAGGCTGCAGTGAATTATTCATAACTTGTCAGTAAAAGATTTGTGTGTGTGTGTGTGTGTGTGTGTGTGTGTGTGTGTGTGTGTGTGTGTGTGTGTGTGTGTGTGTGTGTGTGTGTGTGTGTGTGTGTGTGTGTGTGTGTGTGTGTGTGTGTGTGTGTGTGTGTGTGTGTGTGTGCGCGCGTGTCAATCAACTGACAGTCAACCCTCAGAGTACAGTACAGTATGCCATGAAAAGTCAGGACTTTATAGTTGGGAGAATGTATAAAGGTAGCAATTATACAGGTGTCACGCCCTGGCCTTATTATTCTTTGTTTTCTTTATTATTTTAGTTAGGTCAGGGTGTGACATGGGGAATGTTTATGTTTTGTTGTTTTGGGTGTTTATTTGGTAAAGGGGTTAATGGGTGTAGTATATGGTTTTGTGTTGAGTGTAGATGTTTAGCATTGTCTATGGTGGTTAGTTATCTAGGAGAGTCTATGGTTGCCTGAATGGGTTCCCAATTAGAGACAGCTGATTTCGGTTGTCTCTGATTGGGAACCCATTCAGGCAACCATAGACTCTCCTAGATAACTAACCACCATAGACAATGCTAAACATCTACACTCAACACAAAACCATATACTACACCCATTAACCCCTTTACCAAATAAACACCCAAAACAACAAAACATAAACATTCCCCATGTCACACCCTGACCTAACTAAAATAATAAAGAAAACAAAGAATAATAAGGCCAGGGCGTGACAACAGGACAAAATTCCATTTTGGTCTCAGTCTTGTAAGTTGTGTTCATCAAAAAATAAAAAAGGACAGTCCGCGTTTAGTTATGAATCAACATTTATTAGTTATCATAATCATATGTACACCAAAGGTACAACACTTATTGATATGAACATACTTTAATACCACAGAGCTGGTAAAGAAAATAATTCATATATGTTTTGCATTTATTTTTTAATATTCTATCTCCCCCCCACGTAAGCTCTCCCTTTACATCAACATTACAACAACAACTTTTCAAATAGATAGGTTATCAGGATACTCAGGATGATCCTATCAGAAAGACAGAGACTTCTGTAGAATACAGACTTATAGATATAAAGATCTACTGGCTACTCTTAGAAATACTGTGCCAATCAATTTCCATTTTGACATCGTTTACTTAATATATTGGATTTGTTCGTGCGTGCAGACAATTGTGATGACAATTAGGAAAAGCAAAAAGGCAAATTGATCAATATGTGTCTGGAGGGTTTATTGAAATGGTGCTGGTGGTTTGAAAGTGCTGGTTCGACAGAGGCTAGTGCGTGGATATGACACTTGGGCTCACTACTGTTACAGTTGAACTCTTAGGCAGAATCTAAACATGAACCTTTACTGTTTGGTGTAGATATCCATGTCTTGTAATTACCACAGCATAGTACATACTGCACAAGACAAGATGGTGGACACTAACAGTGTGTTGGTGTTCTCTGGTAGAAAGTCTTGGTACTGCACCTGACATTCTGATCAGATTTGCTATTTCAGTCATATTGAAGTAACGAACAGCTCGGCTGTGCTTGTTTCATTCGTTAATAGTACGTACAGGGTCAATTTGATGTTTCTCTTCTTCTGCAAACCTAGTCATGATAACATCCACATCTCACCAAATTAGAAAGAGCCCACCACCCCATATGCACTCCCTTCTTAAATCAGATACTTTCCTTCCTCTTTCGCTTTGTCTTGCCAGTTCAACATGTTTGCTTCAAAATCATTGTAACCTCTGGAACGTTCTGCAGTGCCATTGAACAGAGTAATTATATATATATATATTTATGTACAGTGAAAAGGAATGCACGCAACATATCTCCATGGAACAAACATTCAAAACGCTTACATTAGATACAAAACAATATATTTATATATTGGTGTGTGACAGCTAAGTGAGACAACTAGTTAACAGCTATTAAATGTAAAAAATAAAATAAAAATTCTTGCACATTATTTTCTATACATTTTGACTAATCTATTTTTATTCAGAACATAGATTATATTTTTCTAGAGGATTACAAAAAATGTCACAGCAATTCATTTCTATTTCTACATACCATGTCAACACCCCCCCCCCCCAAATAAAACAAACAAAAAAAATATCTGTTGCCTACAATATATACACAAAGTGCAAGGAGGCACCTCAATATCATGCTTTTAAGATAGTGGTGTAAAAAAATTATACTCATTTTTTACTTCATGCAAACAGTGAGTTTGAACGTAATAGTGGTCCAACACTCAATCCCCATTGATGACATACTGGTCTGCATCCGCTCCCTACTGGAGGACTTGTTACTGAAGGTCACAAGGTCAAAGGTTAGGCCCTAGGGCCATCGGGGGTTTCAATGCTGTGCTCTTTAGCTCACTCATTGCATGTAAGAATGTGTGTGGTGACCTTCCAGGTTTAAGTGTGTAAGTGTGTGTGTGTGTATGCGTGTGTGTGCGAGTGTGCATGCGTGAGTGTGTGTATTTGCATCTGTGTGTCTGTGTGTGATGGCAGTTATACAAGCTTAAAAGCAACGTGGCGTAGATCTTCTTACTGAGAAAGTGTTTAAGGTAACTAAGGGACTGTGTACTGCACTATGAACGTGAGTGTTCATTGTTCTAGTGTTACTTTAATCAGCATTGTCATGACGGTCAAACTGACTGCACAGTTTAGAGTTAACATCTTCAAGGCAAGGTTGTCATTGAGCAAAATGATCAAAACAGGACAAGAGAGCAGGACACGACACGGATAAAGAAATTACATCCACACCTGCAGAACGCCTCACCTGCACAAAACGTCTCTCATACAATCACATATGCGCATTAAATATTAGCAGCCGGTGATCTAACTTTGTGTGTGTTTCACTTTTTAGACATTTATGTTCCATTAGGGGGATAGAATTCTCCTACCTAATAGTTGGGAAGCCTGCAGTAAACATTTCAGGCATCCAGATGACTGCTCTACAGTAGTAACCATATGAGACCAATGATACATATAGCTGCAGCATACACGGTTTCTAAGAACAGTCGTCAGCATCTGTGGTAAGAGGTTAGAGTTGTTTAATCACTAAGGAGACCCCTCTAAGGGTCTGGAAAAAAATTGTTATGATGTAATAACTCCACCTGGCCACTAGTTGTGCAGGGAGTTATCAACCTGTTGAAACTTGCACTTTTATTTAAACTCTGTGGTTGTTCTGCACCATCTTTGATAAAATATGTGTGTTTGTGCTTTCATCCAAAAAGGGAACCCAAGAAAGTTTGAGTCACTGGAATGTTAATGTTGGAAAATTTGGCAAGTTTCTGTGTGCTGTTCCTAACAAGAATCCCTTAATAAAAGTAGCTTACTTATGAATAGTTGTAAAGGGAAACTTTATCTCTGTCATATAGGTGTAAGTATACAAAACATCTCTTTAAAAAATGTCAAGGTGGTAAACAGTCAACGTGTTCAAAGTCAAGCATTCATATCCAACTTGTGCTATACAAGGCAATTGTCAATGGCCTATTTTCTTTCATGAGCAGCTAAACGTGTTGAGGACTTTGTGAAAGTGTCTCTCTCAATTCCAAGGAGTTCATGCTAAAGCCTGAGTATAGTTTCCCTTATCGGGTTCCTCAAATTATGAATGATGAATGTGAAAAGAGATCAGTGTCAAAAAGGGATACAAAAATCAGACAGAACTAGTTTATACTCAAAGCTGCAATTGTGCTATATGGACTCAGTATTCAATGTATATTCTGTTTTTGTATTCTGTTTTATTAAAACAACTTCATTTGTGCTTTATATTTTCATACAAATTATGGTTCTAGATATATTTCGAGATCCTTCCCAAAAACTCTTGGTTCTCATTTTTGTTGGCCTCACATCATGAAATTGATAGCTTCCGAATATCTGGGAGGGGTATAATAAATACTTCCTAGTACTTAATATGAAATACAGCCCTGAACTGAAGATATTGATATATTTGTATTTGTGGACACATTTTAACTTTACTTTTGATTTTCATGTGTTGCAGTAATTGCGGGGCAGAGAGCTTTATCAATTTCTTAGTAACTAATTTGGAAGTTTAAATGAGTGATGAGACACTTTCTACCTGGAGTTAGCTACAAATGGATTGTGTGCAGAGTAAGAAACCCCAAAAGACGATATCAATGACTGTCAGTGAAGTCATGGAGGCGTTTCAAAGGCTTCTGGCTTGATTTATCATATGCCTGTTTGGTCCTTATTAGTCATGGGGAGATATGTCATGTTCTCACTCCCATCCCATACACCCCCCCCCCCCCCCCACACACACACACACACACACACACACACACACACACACACACACACACACACACACACACACACACACACACACACACACACACACACACACACACACACACACACACACACACGAATCACACACACACACAAATCACACAGATACAGTATATAATCTCACACTAGAGGCGACATTGAAAAAGTCCCTCTCCCTTACAGTAGTCAACAAAATGTATAACAATAAAATAGGGAGGAGAGGTTCCATGTTTCTTTTGTATTTTGTGCTTTTCAGAGAACGTGTGCTTGTGGAGTAAGGCTCAGTCTGCAGACCCTGCCTTATCTCTACATTCTACATTATCACCAACGTGGTTCCTCCATGGGATTGTGGGTAATAGCAGGTAGCAAAGACACTCAGATAGGTTACAGGGGCTCTGTCAGGTATAGGTAAAAGTTTATCTTGTAAGGTAAAAGGGGCCAGGGGTCAAATAACAGCTGTCTACTGTGGTATCATTGGTAATAGTAATGACACGCTTCTAAAAAATATAATGTGGAGTTTGATACAGGCATACCTTATGTTTAGCATGATTCAAACTCTTATGTCCCACACTCCGTCTGTTGTTAGACTGCCAGACTGCCAGACTGCCAGATTGCCAGTGTCAAACTCACAGCTACCATCACACTCTGAAGGACTGTTGTTCCAGTGTTACTCCCCCACACACTGACCCTCCCCCCTGTTTTGAATGCAATGCTCTCATAAAAACAATTCTAGGAATTATTTAAGTAACAGTTTGTTTTTCTCTTCCCACCCTCCCTCCCAAGCCTTGATGTCCGTTGTTCAAGTGTTTGCTATGATGCACACATTAGTGTTCTAACAGGTAAAACATGCCTCTGTTATCGTTTCACTGATAAGTTAATTAGTATTATTCATCTCAGTCAGTCAGATAGATGGTTAGAAACACTGTAAAGGGACTAATAAAAATGCAAAATAAAGCTACATAAGAAAAACAATTAGTAGTTCTGTTCGCATGACTCTTTTTTTTCGTTCACTCATTTTTTCACCAGATAGGAAAGCCTGTGGAGCTGGGGATCTGTGTGCTGGCTTTATTCACGTTTCCGGGGTTCCTCCTCAACAAGTGTGCGCTCCGCCACGGCTGCCGCAGCAGTAGAGCCGTTAGTGGCCAAGGTTACCTGAAAGCAATCACCATGGAGATCTAAACAGCAGGTTCACACATTTGTGTGAACAGGCACAGTGCATGCTTCATGATCTGGACTTAATGCTTTTGAGCACAGACACCAGAAGAACTGTAAACCAACTATGATCTTTTGGTTTGCATTTAATTGCACATGCAGTATATACTTAAAGCCTTTTACTTTAAATGGTATATCATTTGCAATGGTTTTATTTAAAAAAAGAAACTATCATAAGAAAAAATAGGTTCTGTACTCCAATGATAACATTTAAGATAATATAGAAGACAGGTGTATTCTGAAGGTATCAGGAAGCCCTGGACAACCACTGAGGATCATGCTGATGGAAGCACGGAAGTCTTAACGAGCACCAACCCTTTCTACTGACCTGAGAACAATCAACATATAATCACAACTTTGGCATGCAGTGACATATATAACATTTCTTAAATACAACGAAAAGATAAAAAAAAAAAAAAAAGGTACAAAATACAACAAAATGAGTGCAATGTTATGTTTTAGTCTGTACATATTATTTTGCAAAGCGTTCTACAATGGTTTGCGTCTTTGGATAAATGTTAGAACAGTTATTTGAGGTAATTTATATACAGCCAAGACATACAAGAAAATAAAGAGGGAAAACATTGGAAGAAAACAGCCTTTGTGCCATGCTTCGCTAGTTTAATGGATGGATACAAAAATGTCAGAATATATTGTCTTGGTCTGACCATTGGAGTGCAAGGGCCTCAGTGTTGCTAAGCAACACCCTTGATCCTGTAATAAATGAATGGGTTCATCAGTAGGCCCTTTGATAGTAGGGCCTGCTGCACTAGAAAACAAGCAGCCCAAATTCCTCCACATTATAATAGCAGCCAACACTTTCCTTGATCTATTCAAACAGTGGATTCAAAGTGTTACTGTTTCAGATTCTGCATGAGCTACTTTGCATCTTCCAATTTTGCAAGACAGATTTCTCACAACGAGCAAGAATAGCTAGTGTGTAAATGCAAAAGCATCTCAACTCTAAAGACTGAGAATCACTCAGTCCCAGTCTGGAGGGTGCCAGGGCTCAGTCAATATATGCAATGCTAATGAAGGACTATATCGCATTCTCTGAATATTTATATCCCAACACAAATTACATTCTCTTTAAAATGACACATTTAGACAGAGGACTTGAAGTCATTTTAAGGGATATGACAGAGTATGAAGAGAATGCGCCGCTACAGCATCTTTCTCATAAACCTCACAAAAGCTAATTTGATCACAAATTGATAAATGATGCCCCGAAGCAGCAGGAGTAATCCAGCACAGCCTCTGAAGCAGCCCAGGGAAAGACCTTAAGCCCCATCATTTGACAAGGGATTTGGGGCCAGAGATGTGGGGGTGAAACCTGCATGTGTAGTGAAGGGGGGTGGAGGTTTGCTGGGGCTCATCACGTAATTTCCTGAGGTCCTAGCTTAGATGGCTTTTCCTCTCTCTCAGATCCAACCCCAGCAGGTTGAAAGGGAAGGAACAAGGCTGGGAGGAGAGTGGGGGAGTTGGGGCAGAGCTCAGATTGTGCATTAGGGCAGAGCTAAGATTGCACTGCTTTTCATTGACATTATGAAAAAAGCATTTACATTTGTTCTGTTTTGGTTAGCACACGGATTTGGATTTGCACTTGTACTTGTGAGTGATGCTGTCTCACTTTGTGGGTTGCCTTTTTTCTGTCTTGCAATTTTTCACAAGAGGTGTTTGTGGTATTTACATGAACAGAAATACCTTCTGCAAGTTTGGAATGTATTCTTAGTCTTAAAAATGACACAAAGCTGCTACCAAGCGAATGCACACTGAAATATATACAGCATGTGTATTTTTTGGTCTTTATCAGATTTTCTTCTTAAAATAACGCTGTGTGTATTTACAGTGGCATCAGACAAACATGAAAAACGAAAGAGAGAACAGAAAAGGTGCAGTTCGAGCATGCAGCATGTTAGGCGTCTATATACAAGTATCTATGTGCGTAAGCGTGAATTGTACCTTGCACTCATCTACTACGACTGAATTGTGAGCGGCATACTGGACGCACTGGTTGGAGTTGTTTTCGTGGTGGTTCTTGAGGTCATCATAGTAGGACGAGGTCTTGTTCATCATCTCGATGTCGCCCGACTTGCCATGTGTAGCGTCCAGCTCATCCAGCTCAGCCTTGGACAGGTGGTACACGATACCCGCGCCATACGAGTCTCCCACCACATTCACCGAGGTACGGAACCGGTCCCTGGGATAGGAAAAAGGAATGGTTGGGAATACACCAGTGTTGTGTGGAGATAAAAACAAAATGGTTTGGATAGGGGTAGAACAAATTTAAATAACAATCATTGAAAGCATGGTGTACATACACTGACTGTACCAAACATTAAGGACACCTTCCTAGTATTGAGTTGCTCCCCCTCCTTCCTCCAACCCCCCCCCCGCCCTCAGAACAGCATACATTTGTTGGGGAATGGACTCTTCAAGGTGTCGAAAGCATTCCACAGGGATTCTGGCCCATGTTGACTCCAATGCTTCCCACAGTTGTGTCAAGTTGGCTGCATGTCCTTTGGGTAGTGGAACATTCTTGATACACATGGGAAACTGTGAAAAACCCAGCAGCATTGCAGTTCTTGACACAAACTGGTGTGTCTGGCACCCACTACCATACCTCGTTCAAAGGCACTTAAATATTGTGTCTTGCTCATTCACCCTCTGAATGGCACACATACACAATCCATGTCTTAATTGTCTCAAGACTTAAAAATCATTCTTTAACCTGTCTCCTCCCCTTCATCTACACTGATTGAAGAGGATTTAACAAGTGACATCAATAAGTGATCATAACTTTCGCCTGGATACACCTGGTCAGTCTATGTCATAGAAAGAGCAGATGTCCTTAATGTTTTGTATACAGTACTCAGTGTATACAATAAGCTCATTTTTACTTTTAATGCATATGACTACATGCACTTGGTTCTGAGTCACAAGCAATGCAGATCAACTTACAGGAGCCAGTCAACAGCAACCAGCAGACTGATGTCCTGAGTTGGCAGGCCCACTGCAGTGAGGATCAGAAGCATAGTCACCAGTCCAGCACTGGGAATACTGGCCGCACCAACACTGGCCAGGGTAGCTGTCAGACTGCATGGGGAGAAAGAGAGGCAAGAGAGAAACAACTTCATGGTTAAATGTGCTCTACAGATTAAGTTTAAAAGTCCAAAGGCCAATGACTGTCTTAATTAAAGAGCTAATGGGTACAGCTACTTCATGAAACACGTTCAGACTGAGATGGTGTGACTATAATAATAATATAGTGACTTAGAATATTGGGACTGGCATCACAGATTGTGTGCTCAATTCCTGCATGATCCATTAACACATAACTATGTATGCTAACTGTACGTGTCTTTGAATAATAGTGTTCCCTAAATGTAATGTCATGCTTATGTCATTACTTACATTAAGAAGGTAGGCAGTGAAACTCCCACCCTGATCAGAAAATATGTTCTATAGCAGTCCCTACCTGACAGTGACGATCTGACCAGCATCCAGGTAGATGTTGTTCATCTGGGCGATAAAGATGGCTGCCACGGCCTCGTAGAGGGCGGTTCCGTCCATGTTGATGGTGGCGCCGACAGGGAGCACGAAACGGGTGACTCTCTTATCGATGCCCAAGTTTTCCTCCAGGCAACGGAAGGTGACAGGCAGTGTACCAGCACTGACAGAGACAAACACAGGAACAGTAGGAGAGAGTAATGCTGTTGCGTACAGTATATTCCACAACATTCAGCACCGATATGAAAGATTTGACAGATGTTATACTTTTCTATATAAGGTTATCTGTAAATGTACAGTGACAGCAGTTAGATAGCGTAAATAGTGAGGCATCCATGTCTGTGGCCCTTGCCTGGAGGCTGTCCCCAAGGCAGTGATCCAGGCCTGGAAGATGCCCATGAAGAAGGTGTAGGGGTTTTTCCTGACAATGGCAAAGTAGATGGCAGGCAGGAAGATGGCTCCGTGGATGATCAAGCCCACGATCACGGTCACCATGTACATCCCCAGCTGCCTAGCAACCACCTCCAGATCATCAATGGAGATGATCTTACCACAGATCAGGCAGCAGATACCGAAGGGAGAGTACCTAGGGGCAGAGGAGAGGTTTAATAATGTATACATTCTGATGAGAAAGATGTATCCATCTCAGTCAACGTCTACAATATATGCCAGATTATCAAATGTAGATGTACAAACACTCATAAAGTAGACGCACATGTCTATGACTAGCATAAGTCCAGACAGAATGTGCTTGAAAGGCTAAATATCTCTTACCACATGATCATGATAACCAGGTTCATAACAATCTCGTTGAGGATGTTGAAGAACTCCAGCATGAGCTTGGCCCTCTCTCCCATCTTCCCCATGCAGATGCCGAAGGCAATGAAGAAGCCAATCACTCCTGCATCACACAATCACGAGAGAGAATCACAGCTGTTAATGAGCATAGTAAATGGGCTCAGAGACATATGGAGAGAGAGGATCATAGTGAATGGAGAAACTATTTTTAGGACGATGAATAAAAATATGATACAGTTAGTGAGGCAGAATGAGCTGCACCCAGGGCTCCGTTGAGGTGTGATATGATGCGATGCACTGGTTTATTCTCAGACAAAGAAGTAAAGACAATTTAAAAGTGCTGTTTCTTTCAGTTGGGCGGTTGTAGAAACAATTGCGACCTGGTCCAAAAGAGAAGCCGCCATACCTAACACGTTCATGCCACTCTTGAACTGGAGGGACTTCTTGATGATGAACTCAGGCTCCTTGGTGGCGTTGGACAGGAGGCCTTCCAAGGTGGTGGTGGCATTGATGTCTTCCTCAATCACCTTCTCCACCTTCTTAGTGACTGTTTGGATCTGAGGTTGGACAAGGGAAGACAGAAAAGTCTTTAATATCTTACATCTCAATCCATCTTAACTTTTGGTAAATGTGTTCTTCATAAAACTGAATCGTTCTGGGAGTGCCTCACCCAGGCCATTATTGACTCGCCTGGTTAAATATTTCTGGGTGATTTAGTGTACTGTACCTGCTGGAAGCAGGCCTGCACCAGGTTCTCAGGGAACAGGTTCCTGATGAGGTCAAAGAAGGCATCCAGGCTGGACACATCATCGTGCTTTTGGCCATCTCCCAGCTGCTCCTTCATCTTGGGGTTTCCAGGGTGTATGACCAGCACTAGGATGACTCCCAGCACTGCAGCAATCACTGTGGTGGACATGTAGTAAACCATTGCCCTGGTGCCCAGGCGACCGCTAGACTTGGCATCTAGACCAGCCAGACCTGCAGCCAAAACAAGCATTTTTAAGCCTTGCATTTCTCCTCTATTGTATCTAATATGTGTTGATATAGAAGTGTGAAATAAGTGTACTAAGTTACTTTTGAAGTGCTAATAGTGAAAGACGATGATTGATACTGTGGCAATTAATAAATAATAAACTGAATAAACTGTATTTAAAAAAACGAAATGTTTTATATCGGCATTAAAATATCGGTCTATAGTTACTGTATATATTAGGAGAAACAGCAGTTCTCTCTCTTCTGTTGAACCCATGACTCTACCATACTGTACCTGTGATTAAGCTGGAGATGATGAGAGGCAGGATCAACATCTTCAGCATCCTCATCAGGATGTCTCCAGGAAACGCAATCACCATGACAATGTCTGGGTGGATGGGAGAGGCATAACGAAGCAGCATCCCAGACACAGCCCCCAGAATCACACCTGGAGAATGAGAGGGGGAAGAGAGTTTCTATGAAGTGGTGTGAAAAAATGCTGTGTCTGGGAATGAGAGAAACACCATAAGACGAGAGGGGAACCAATGCTAAAGAGAGACCAGAAACAGTGCAATTCAGAGAGAGAGAGAGCAGTGGCGAGGAGGTCCTGTGCCACAGTGTTCATAACAAACATAGAGCAGGGAAAGCAAGATGTATACGAAATGCTTCAGTCTGGTTTTAGACCCCATCATAGCACTGAGACTGCACTTGTGAAGGTGGTAAATGACCTTTAATGGCGTCAGACTGAGGCTCTGTATCTGTCCTCGTGCTCCTAGACCTTAGTGCTGCCCTTGATACCATCGATCACCACATTCTTTTGGAGAGATTGGAAACCCAAATTGGTCTACACGGACAAGTTCTGGCCTGGTTTTGATCTTATCTGTCGAAAAGATATCAGTTTGTCTCTGTGAATGGTTTGTCCTCTGACAAATCAACTGTACATTTTGGTGTTCCTCAAGGTTACGTTTTAGGACCACTACTGTTTTCACTATATAGTTTACCTCTTGGGGATGTCATTCGAAAACATAATATTAACTTTCACTGCTATGCGGATGACACACAGCTGTACATTTCAATGAAACATGGTGAAGCCCCAAAATCTAAGATTTTTAATTGAAATAATATTTGTGTCCTTCAAACTTTGCTTTTGTCAAAGAATTCTCCATTTGCAGCAATTTCAGCCTTGCAGACCTTTGGCATTCTAGTTGTCAATTTGTTGAGGTAATCTGAAGCACCTCCCACAAGTTGGATTGGCTTGATGGGCACTTCTTACGTACCATACGCTCAAGCTGCTCCCACAACAGCTCAATAGGGTTGAGATCCGGTGACTGTGCTGGCCACAGATCTTTGTTTCGGGCCATTTTGAGCCTGTAATCGAACCCACAAATGCTGATGCTCCAGATACTCAACTAGTCTAAAGAAGGCCAGTTTTTTTGCTTCTTGAATCAGGACAATAGTTTTCAGCAGTGCTAACATAATTGCAAAAGGGTTTTCTAATGATCGATTAGCCTTTTAAAATGATACAATTTGGATTAGCTAACACAATGTGCCATTGGAACACAGGAGTGATGTTTGCTGATAATGGGCCTCTGTACATATATTTAGATATTCCATACAAAATATGCCGTTTCCAGTTACAACAGTCATTTACAACATTAACAATGTCTACACTGTATTTCTGATCAATTTGATGTTATTTTAATAGGGGAAAAATTATTTTCTTTCCAAAACAAGGACATTTCTAGTGACCCCAAACTTTTCAACGGTAGTGTATCCTAAACAGAAAACTAGACCCCGATCCCCCAACACCCCAACCTCTCCAACCATGTCCTTCCACCCCCAACCCCTCCTCTCTCTATTCTCCAGAGAGAGAGCTGGCATCTGAGTGCTCGTGCCCCCTGTAGCCTTGTCTGCACACTGGCCCTGTGGTCAGTCTCTGTTCCTGTCCCTGGCTCTGTCTCCCTCTGTCCTGCTCAGGCCAGACAAAACTAGGCCCAGACCCCAAACTACCCCCCTAGTAGGCAGCACTTTCTCTGCTGCTAGATCCCTGCCAAATATCACAGGCCCTGGGAGGCTGTTTCACAACACAGTCTGCAATTCAAACCTTTTAAGCTCACTGATAGCTGTAAGCTGTTTTAGATTCAAGCACAGCTTCAGAAATGTAACCTCACCCTGCTAATGCTGTACACCTGCTGGATGAGGAGGGCACTTGTTTTCCTGTGCATGGAGCATCCTACATCTCTAACCCTCTCTATGATCGATAATGATCAATGCCGCTATGGGAGCCGCGAGGGGAAAGAGAGAGAGCGAGAGAGAGAGAGAGAGAGAGATTGTGATATTGTGCTTGGTTAAACAGCTGATGATTGTACTGACCGAGTACAGTGAGCGTGAGCAGCAGGTTCTTGAAAAGAGAAGAGAAGCAGCTGATACACTTGTTCCTGGGCCTGGCCTCGATGGGCTCCAGGTGACTTTCGTGCATCCTCACCTCCACTTGCTTAGGCATGATGCTGGCACTGTATCAGAGAGAAAGAGGGAGATAGAGAGAGATAAAGAGGGAGACAGAGACAGAAAGAGGGAGACAGAGAGAGAAAAAGGGAGCCAGAGAGAGAGAAAAAGTTATTTAAACATGCATAATCTGCATTTGACAGGCCCCAGTTTGATACAGTAGTCACATGTCTGGCGAAACTATAGATGTACATTATATGATCATAACGCATGTCCTTGTGACTGTCCTCATATTGTGAGTGTGAAGAAGGAGGTTAGATTGGGTCTTTACAGTAAAATAGATTAACAATCCCCAATCCAACTGAGGCTTTGTTTTGGACGTTCAGGGTTGAATAATCTGCCTATCGATTGGTCCAGTTTACCACCTACTGTACATGCAACCCTATTTTTACAGCGATAAATTGGCCATGTCATAAAATCAAATGCTCTGTATACAAACATCATATAAGCAATGACGGTTTTATTTCGTCACTCTTGATGACGGGATCACCCTTCACTCTGCTTCAATAGTCTCTAAAGCGCTACGAAATGAACCCCTACTTTCAGTGTGAAGAAAATGTATCCTAAAAATCAACCAGTCAAATGCACACAAATACTCTAAGACACAACCAAAATCAGCCAGGGAAACACCAACTTGAGAACAATCTCTCCAGCATGGTCCCCGCTGAGGTAATGGGAGGGGTACTTTAACCATGAACTGATTTCAGCGGAAGTCTCCAGCAGCCCAGAGGACAACACAGGTTCCCCTAGGGGTGAGCCACGGTCCCCCTCTGAGCCTTCACTGAGAGAAGTAGAGGAAGAGAGAGCGATGGAGGGAGGAAGGGGAAGAGGGGATATAGAGAGGTGGAGGAGACAGTCTATAACAAGGCCTATTGGAGATGATGGGGAATGGTACAAGAGTAACAGACAAACTGACTGACAGTTTGAACTTATTTGGACAATGTATCTCTCTTCCTTTCTTTTTCTCACATATTCCTTCTCCACTCCACCCCCTTCTCCTCTCTCCTTCTACCTCTCTACCTCTTATTTTCTCCATTTCTCCATTATCGTATGTCCGGAGGTTCCACTCAATATGGCTGGTCTACAGGAACTGAAATGGGGCTTTTGACCAGTAATTATCTGTCTGTAATAATGGTATGGGAACAATAATGCATTTTATTTTCTGAAGTGGTTTCTTGCATCAAACAACACAACATTTTCTGTCACCTCCTTGTCTGAAGCACAAGTGGATAACCAGGTTAATGTCGAGCCCTACATGTTTTCTTCAAAAGTCTCATGGAATGTAGGCCTGCATTGAACACCACACACTGGATGCTAATGTAGACTGAATGATACAACAGCAATTTCCATGTTAAAATGTTATGGGATGCATTTTCTCCATTGTTTCTGATGGTAGGTCACTCTGGAAGTCCTACATTATGATCAAATAGCCACTCTCTGAAACTGTAACTTAAAGTGGGTACGACCTCAGTGTTCACAGTAAACGCACTGGAAGTATTTCACAAAGTTCAAGTTCACGCTCAGCAGACCTGAAATTTGCTCAGTGCCGGAAAAATGTTGGGCGTCAACGAGACTTTTAAAGTAGCTTTACAAATTGAAGTGTTTGCTCATTAGAGCAGTCTAAACAACAGTCTATTTGTGTTAATTGGAGAAATGAGAGGAGAGACAGCTGTGGCTGTCATACAACACTCACACAAGTGTGAAGGGAGATGACGATGACATGTCGGGAAGGAGAGGGAATGGTTTACTAGAGAGACTGACACATCTTTGTTTCTCAATTCATACATCTCTATTATGTCATTCACAATCCACTGTCCCAGCAATTTGTTTGAAAAACATCTTTAGAATTTCACTTTTAAAACATCCGTCAATTATCTCACAGAGATGATTGTTTAATATGTTAGTCACCATGCGCCCATTGACCCTATTCATGAAGCATGACAGTTAATAGATTACAAAGAAGGACGAAGAGGAAATAAACTGAATCAGTGATTCTGAACTTTGACCGCACCCCTGGGGTTAGCAGTACCACAGTCACAAATACACAGAGGGTGTCCCAGTCTCCTCAATAGACTGTTGCTCACATCCTTACCCTCATGGACACTAATGGCTAAACGGAATTGAGAGACTTCCACCTAGTCATCACTCATTAAGTCTTTTTTACAGTGGTAGAGCGGAAGACGGACAGAACACAGTTACAGAGCAATGTAGCTAAGGTTCTGTGTATTGTTTTGGGAAGAAGCCAAAGTATTGACACATTTTTTTAAACAACCTTATAGGTTCAGTGTTGCACAATGGGACACCATTCATTGGACACACAGGCAAACACACATACACACACAACCACACATGCTGAGGAGAAGATGTAAGAAAGGGGATCTCAGCCTCTATAATGATGTGTCTACGGCTTGGCTATAGGATAGAACAGCTGGCCTGTTCCTAGGCACACAGACGGAGCGAAGACTCCCACTTATTCACTTCCTATTTCGTACGTGTGAAAAGCAGAAAGGACATGTTAACACCATGCACAGGCACACATCAGTCATCATCACACTATCATCGCAGCTGTTATTGTTGCTTTGGGTTGTTGGAGGACAAGCCATATCAATTAGAAGGAAACGTAATACAAAACAATCTATTTGTAGTATGGAGAGATCTACTGCATGAATGCTGTTAATTGAATCCTTTTTCCTCTCTTTTCATTATAGTCAGACCGAGGGCGACGGGGACGTGGGGAGGTTTGTTACATTATGATTAACTATGAATGGCACTGGTATTAGTTCTCCTGTCACAGTACTAGCCGATACAAGATACATCCAGACAAGAGCCATCCGATTCAACAGAATAACTAGCAAATTAGAGCAAGCAACAATAATAGTTACAGGAACTCAGTTCCTTTCTCAGACATTTACATTTTAATCATTCAGCAGACACTCCTACTCCTATCCAGAGCCTTGCTCAAGGGCACATCAACAGTTTTTGCACCTAGTCAGCTTGGGGATTCAAACCAGCAACCTTTCAGTCACTGGCCCAACGCTCTTCACCACTAGGCTACCTGCCTGCTACCTCCCATTCATCCCTACTCTATTGTTCACTCCTCCTCTGTCTGATGGGATAGTCAGATGAACCAGATATTGAGCTGGGTCAGAGTAATTGAGTTACAGAACAGTAACACGTGGCTGCTGGCCCAGGTGACATGAAAGTTTCAGTCACTAAGCTAGGGCAATGGATCCACTCCCTGTGACCTCAGGTAACATACATTAGGACATGGGGGATGTCTACATAGCAGTGAACCCCTCCCATCACTATCACCCCTATTGCCATGACAATGATCTTACCCTGGAGATGTCAGGTTTAATAACATTTTCATTCTCCTGCATTGGTGGCAATTTCATTTTTCAGCTGAAAACACCCCGTTTATATCACATATCCATATTTTTGGGAACATCTAACTTCAAGTTTGTATCATAGGAACAGATAGGATAAGAAAATGCCATTTCAGTATATGACAGTATATGCCACATACGATATGTGTGCATTGTCACACATACTATACATTAGTACTGTATTACATAGTACAGCATAGCTTATTGTATTGTTACTACTGTACTTTGTATCAAGCTACAATGTTTATACACACTACATATTTATTTATATACTGGATTCTTGACATAGCTCACTCCAATATATCTACGGCTGTACATATCATTCTTTGTATATCTTGTGTAAATTATTCCAGTGTACATACGTATTGATTTCATTTTGATTACTGTTACAGTGCTATTTGAGATTTTAATTGGATTCGTCACGACGTTCTTGATTATTATTCTTGCTTTTATATTTGAATTATTTGTGTACTTGTTTGACATTTTACTGCATTGTTAGGAGCTAGTAACATTTTGCTGCACCCGCTAAAACATAAACTGTGTAAGCAACCAATAAACCTTGATTTGATTTGATGTATTCTTAATCATGGAAAGGTCATTGGGTTCCCTGATATCACAAAAGGTAGGTGCACTTCTCATTAGGCCACCGAAGGCTTGATGCACACTAGGTGAGAACTGAGAGGTGACATGGGGATAGTAGACATTAATACCTGAACATCTATTTTCTGTTTCTGTTTAGTTCCTCTGTCATGAAATGTAATTCAAATCACCATGGCCAGACATGCCATCTGTGATCATATCACTTTATGGCTAATGTCATGTGAACACACCCTCAGGCCTATAGTCTCTTTCTAGGCACAGACGGTACCTTCACATTGTGCATAATGATTTAAAACACTACGTCACAGGTCTGATCTTCCCATGCAAAAAGATTTCTCTGGGTTTCTTGGCTTGACTTTTTTTCCACTTAGCATCAACTGCTATGACAATAACCCTGTTTGTGAGTATAAGCTACTTGTAGAAAATGCACTAGACACGTTCAAACCTCTCCTTGTTCCAAAAGCGCAGGTTTTCTCTGCTCATCAACGACACCAGCAGACCACAGATGCCCTTTCATCAATCAACAATAGGATCACTGTGCCAGAGATTAAAAAAGATGAGCAGAGTATTGCAGGAATGCACTTACTTTATCTCTGGTGCGGTCGAGGTGAGTGCTGTGTACATTGACCAAAGTTAGATAATCTTCCGCCTCAGGCTAGGCTCTATAGAAGGAGCCAGTCAGCCAATAGAAAGACAAGGTGCAATCCCTGCTGCTTCATCAGACACTGTCATAGGTATGTCAGAAGATATAACACCCAGCACATTAACCTGAGGGCTATGACTGGATCTTCCCAAAAACTCAGCTACAGTTCACAGTAGGCCAGCAACTTCTCTTTAGCATCCAGCAAGAAAAGAGCATCCAGCCACACTGACCAGAGCTGCCCTGTCAGTCCTGATATCTGTCACTACCATTGAAGTGGACCAGACTAGTGTCCAAAGGAAGCACATTCTAACACACAGATTCACACACACCATACAGAGGGTTAGAGGGAGGAGTCAACAGCCTAGTTTCAAAGTGAAAATCCCTTAGGGGGTTCCTCAATCCATTCCCTACTGGATGGTCCTAGCCAGGAAGCACTCTCTAATCTGGGCTTCATAACCTCTGGATGGGCCAGCGGAAGAGTCTGAGAGACATTCTGCTGGAGAGATGAGCTAGTTTATGGCACGGGATGGTCAGTGCTTCTGTAAGCCTGTCCCTTTATGGATGGAAACAATTTTTTATGTTGTCATCATGGTCAGAGGATGAGATGTTAATGGGAAGCAGTGTTCAGCTATGTCATCAGACAATATACTGTATACTTCACCCAGCATCCCCAATACTGGTTCAGGGTGAAATATTGCATCAGAAAACCTCTGGTTCCTGGTAATGTGGAGGTCAGAAGGGGTTAACTTTATGCATGGATATCGGGGTCAATACACAACATAGAGGGATCACCATGGTTCCTGATCAGGAATCCTATTCCTATATATCATGTATTTATGTATATACCATATGTCAGTATGTTTCTAAAATGTCACGACTTCCACCGAAAGTGGCTCCTCTTCCTGTTCGGGCGGTCTACTAGCTGCATAACCGGTCTACTAGCTGCCACCGATTCCCTTTTCTTTTTCTGTTGGTTATGTCTGTATTGGTTTCACCTGTTTCTTGTTTGGGGGTTGTTTCAGGGCTATTTAAGCATTTTATGCCCGCCTGCTTTTGTGCGGGCTTGTTCTCTGTTCTGTTTGTCGATGGTTGTGTTTTTGTATTTTCCGGACGGTTTGGTGTCCTGTTTTGGGTCGGTCATTATTTTCGCCTGTTGTTTTTGGCATGACCATTTACTTACCGAAATAAATACCGTTTTACCGAAACCTCTGCTCCCTGCGCCTGACTCCGCACCCACCACTCGCACCATAGCATGTAGTCAGCAGGAGCTGCGGCACCCCCTCTCCCATCTATGGAGGAGCGAGTTCTCCATCACACGGCCATCCTCCACCGAATCGGCTCAGCGATGGACCAGATGATGGAGAGAATGGACCGATGGGAGAGGAGTGGTCTCCCTACCTCGCCTCCAGCTCCTCCTCCGCCTGCTCAACCTATTCCTCCGGCGGCATCCGGATCTAGCGCTCTTCGTCTCTCGCCCCCAAGGGAGTATGATGGAACGGCGGCTGGGTGCAAGGGATTTTTGCTCCAGCTAGAGCTGTACCTGGCTACCGTTCACCCGACTCCCTCTGGTGAGGAGAGCGTGAGTGTCCTCGTCTCCTGCCTGACGGGCAGAGCCCTGGAGTGGGCCAAGGCGGTGTGGAATAGTTCAGACTCCACAAGGGACCACTACCCAGAGTTCACCCGCCGTTTTCCGGGCCATGTTCGACCACCCACCAGAGGGCCGAGCGGCGGGTGAACGGCTGTTCCACCTTCGGCAGGAGAAGAGGAGCGCGCAGGACTTCGCGCTGGAGTTTCGGACCTTGGCCGCTGGAGCGGGGTGGAACAACAGGGCCCTGATGGAGCACTACAGGTGTAGCCTCCGGGAGGATGTACGCAGGGAGCTAGCTTGTCAGGACGCCACCCTCTCCCTCGACGAGCTCATAGAAAACAACCTGCTAGCTAACCGCGGGCGTCCAGAACGGGTCCTGTTAGTTCCACCTTCCAGCCCTCCCGCTCCAATACCTATGGAGTTAGGGGGGGGAGGCACATTGAGGGGAACCGGAGGAGGAGGCTCCTCCTGCACCAGTTGTGGTTGGAGAGGACACACTGCCGATCGGTGCTGGAGGAGCTCGCCTGGGATTCGAGAGGGCAGGCAGAGCACTTCTCGGTCACCCCAGGTGAGTCAGCACCAGACTCACCTAGAGCTCCCTGTTGTTCACATGTTTTTACTAATCTCTTACCCTGAGTTTTCTCCCTCTCTCCAGCATAATGCTCTAGTCGATTTAGGCGCAGCTGGGAACTTTATGGATCGCTGACTCGTTCTTAGGTTAGGGTTTCCGTTGGTGCCGATAGATCAACCCTTCCCCGTGCTCTCCCTAGATAGCTGACCATTAGGGTCAGGGCTGGTCAGGAAGGTCACGGTTCCACTGGACATGGTAACGCAGGGGGATCATGGGGAAGGGATTAGTCTCTTCCTTATTGATTCACCTGCGTTTCCAGTGGTGCTGGGGATTCCCTGGCTGGCTAGTCACAATCCTAGGATTTCTTGGAAACAGGGGGCTCTCCAGGGGTGGTCAGAGGAGTGTTCTGGAAGGTGTAGAGGAGTTTCCATCGGTGCCACGACGGTGGAGAGTCCAGACCAGGTTTCCACTGTGCGCATTCCCTCAAAACATGCCGATTTGGCTATCGCCTTCTGTAAGAAGAGGGCAACCCAATTACCACCTCATCGACGAGGGGATTGCACTATAAACCTCCAGGTAAACGCAGCACTTCCCAGAAGTCACGTGTACCCGTTGTCACAGGAGGAGACAATTGCTATGGAGACTGAATCTCTGGGACAGGGGTACATACGGCCCTCCACGTCACCCGTCTCCTCAAGTTTCTTTTTTGTGAAAAAGAAGGAGGGAGGTCTGCGTCCGTGCATTGATTATAGAGGTTTAAATTCCATCACAGTGGGGTTTAGTTACCCGCTACCTCTCATCGCTACTGTGGTAGAATCATTTCACGGAGCGCGCTTTTTCACAAAACTGGACCTCAGGAGCGCGTATAATTTGGTGCGTATCCGGGAGGGAGATGAGTGCAAGACCTTATTTTGTACCACATCTGGCCAGTATGAGTACCTCGTCATGCCGTATGGGTTGAAGAATGCTCCAGCCATCTTTCAATCCTTCATAGACAAGATCCTCAGGGACCTGCACGGGCAGGGTGTGGTGGTATACATCGATGATATCCTGATCTATTCCGCCACACGCACCGCGCATGTGTCTCTGGTGCGCAAGGTACTTGGGCGACTGCTGGAGCATGACCTGTACGTCAAGGCTGAGAAATGTGTGTTCTCCAAACGAGCCGTTTCCTTCCTGGGTTATCGCATTTCCACCTCTAGGGTGGTGATGGAGTGTGACCTAGTGACAGCCGTGCGTAATTGGCCGACTCCGACCACGGTAAAGGAGGTGCAGCGATTTTTAGGGTTTGCCAATTACTACCGGAGGATTATCCGACGTTTTGGCCAGGTGGCGGCTCCCATTAGCTCACTGCTGAAGGGGGGGCCGGCGCGTTTATGGTGGTCAGCGGAGGCGGACAGAGCTTTTAGTCGTCTGAAGGCGCTGTTTACCGATGCTCCCGTATTGGCTCATCCGGACCCCTCTTTGGCGTTCATAGTGGAGGTGGATGCGTCCGAGGCTGGGGTAGGAGCCATGCTTTCACAGCGCTCGGGCACGCCACCAAAGCTCCGCCCCTGCGCTTTCTTTTCGAAGAAGCTCGATCCGGCGGAGCGAAACTCTGACGTGGGGGACCGGAAGTTGTTAGCCCTGTTAAAAGCTCTGAAGGTGTGGAGACATTGGCTCGAGGGGGCCAAGCACCCTTTCCTCATCTGGACTGACCACCGTAATCTGGAGTATCGAGCGAGGAGCGAGGAGCGGCGAGGAGACTGAATCCTCGTCAGGCAAGGTGGACCATGTTTTTCACCAGATTTAGGTTCACCATCTCCTATAGACCAGGTTCATTTAACACTAAGGCCGACGCGCTGTCCCGTCTCTATAACACCGAGGAGCGGTCCATCGATTCTACTCCCATCCTTCCAGCTTCATGTCTGGTGGCAACGGTAGTATGGGAGATGGACGCGGACATCGAGCGGGCATTACGGTTGGAACCTGCGCACCCACAGTGTCCAGCGGGTCTTCAGTACGTGTCGCTTGCTGTTCGTGACCAATTGATTCGGTGGGCCCATACGCTACCCTCTTCGGGTCATCCGGGTATTAAGAGGACAGTGCGGGGTCTTAGGGGGAAGTACTGGTGGCCCACTTTAGCAAAGGACGTGAGGTTTTATGTCTCCTCCTGTTCTGTGTGCGCTCAGAGTAAGGCTCCTAGACACTTGCCTAGAGGGAAGTTACAGCCCCTCCCCGTTCCACAACGGCCGTGGTCTCATCTGTCGGTGGATATTCTCACTGACCTTCCCCCGTTGTGGATCGGTTTTCTAAGTCCTGCCGTCTCCTCCGGTTGCCCGGTCTCCCAAAGGCCCTACAGACTGCGGAAGCCCTGTTTACCCACGTCTTCCGGCACTACGGGGTGCCTGAGGACATCGTTTCTGATCGGGGTCCCCAGTTCACATCCCGAGTTTGGAGGGCGTTTGTGGAACGTCTGGGGGTCTCGGTCAGCCTAACCTCGGGTTTTCACCCCGAGAGTAATGGGCAGGTGGAGAGAGTGAACCAGGATGTGGTTGGTTTCTGCGGTCGTATTGCCAGGACCGGCCAGGAGATTGGGTGAGGTATGTCCCATGGGCGGAGGTGGCTCAGAACTCACTCCGCCACTCCTCCACGAACATGTCGCCTTTCCAGTGCGTGTTGGGTTACCAGCCGGTCCTTGCACCGTGGCATCAGAGCCAGACCCGTACTATCACGACTTCCACCGAAGGTGGGTCCTCTTCCTGTTCGGGTGGCGCTCAGCGGTTGTCGTCACCGGTCTACTAGCTGCCACCGATTCCCTTTTCTTTTTCTGCTGGTTATGTCTGTATTGGTTTCACCTGTTTCTTGTTTGGGGGTTGTTTCAGGGCTATTGAAGCCTTGTATGCCCACCTGCTTTTGTGCGGGCTTGTTCTCTGTTCTGTTTGTGGATGGTTGTGTTTTGGTATTTTCCGGACGGTTTGGTGTCCCCATTTGGGTCGGTCATTATTTTCGCCTGTTGTTTTTGGCGTGACCTCTGCTCTATGCGCCTGACTCCGCACCCACCACTCCTAGCTTACGTGACATAAAATATTATATAATAGTTGCCATGTACAGTACCAATCAAACATTTTGACACACCTACTCATTCAAGGGTTTTTCTTTATTTGTCATCAAGGCAAAGGGTGGCTACTTTGAAGAATCGCAACTATAAAATGTATTTTGATTTATTTTACTGTAAAGGAGTGAGTAACTGGCTGCAGGGAAGTCAGGCGCAGGAGAGCAGAAATGGGTAGCAAACGGAGCCCTTTATTGAGGCGAACAAAACACGGCACTCAGAAAACTAAACACACACGGTTTACAATAACCCAGCGCAAACCAGCCTGGAGTACACATACATTTACACATAACAATTCCACACACAGACATGGGGGGAAACAGAGGGTTATATGCAAGATGAGTAATGAGGGAATGCAAATCAGGTGTGCGGGAAAACAAGACAAAACAAATGGAAAACTAAATGTGGATCGGCGATGGCTAGAAGACCGGTGACGTCGGTGACTGCCGAACGCCGTCCAAACAAGGAGAGGGACCGACCTCAGTGGAAGTCATGACATTAACACTTTTTGGGTTAGTAAATGATCCACGTGTTATTTGTTTTGATGTCTTCACTATTATTGTACAATGTAGAAAATAATAAAAATAAAGAAAAACCCTTGAATGAGTAGGTGTGTTCAAACTTTTGGTTGGTACTGTATGTGTCAGTAAGTACTGAATAGTAATATATTTTTTATTCTAGCCCTATATCAAGAACGCTATATCCATCAGATTGATATAAAAGCGGAATCAACATTTTCATACGTGACGAAGAAGTCCTACATACATTTAGTTAACTTTATGACAATATCTAAAACAATCTCAATCTATGAAATAACAGATATCACTGCATTCAGACTGAAAGTTGACTTAACAGATGAAGGAGAATACCTCTAGGCTTGTCATCATACTGGTTGGTCCCCTGTCTCCCAGCAGCACTGGATTTGACAACCTACAGTATAGAGTACTATTACATCATTCTAATCTAGGAAATGTGTTGGAAAGCTATTTTCTCTCACAGACAAATGACCATCAGCCCAACAGAAGCCAGAGGAATGGCGTCACTGCCAACAGAGGTTGTGGCATGAGAAATCACTCATCCCAAATTCCTTGACTTGTTATACTCTTTCAGACATTTCTAGCTCGGAGAGGAAAGAGACCATTTTGGGGATGAGGAGGGAGTGGGGAGGGGGATTCGCGGATACTGGGGTCACACCACCACCACCAAGCCAAAATTGGGGCCTATAAGGGGTAGGGCAGAGGGAGGGAGGCAGCAATCCCTGCTCTTGGCTGGGACCATGTGAAGCTCTCCGCTTCCCCTCTTCTCCCTCTGAGGGGCTTTTGTCTCGCTTGCAAACAGTGCTGTTGGCCCCAA